>NC_069361.1:74591363-74894393 GCF_021730395.1 Mercenaria mercenaria | reverse complement strand
ACGATAAATCCTACAACTAGAAAGCCAATAACAATGTTGCAGGAAAAGTCGAGAACGACAAGAAAGGAAATATCAGAAAAAACATCCGTCGGTCAAAACAGTATCGAAAGGTCATGCAGGTACATTGTTTGTTGTTTTACTTTTTGAGATGTTGCACCACCAAAACGGACCCTTTTTTGTTAGATTTTAGAGGATTCGTTCACAGATACCATTTGACTGGACATGATAGCCGCCGTGATTTGACTTTGTTTCTCCCATTTGAAATATTTTACATATATAGTCATCATATAACCCACAACATTCGATTTAAATGCTTCTTTAAAATATGCAGAATTTGCCGATGAAAATCATCGCCAAATTCTGGATATTTTAAAGAAACATTTAAATCGAATGCTGTTGGTGACCTGGTTACTATAAATGTAAAGAATTTCAAATAGGAGAAGTCACGACGGGTAGTCAACACAGCGGCTCTATGTCCTGCCACAGAGTACCTGCGCAGAGTACCTGTGGATCAGTTTAATATACCTTTTAAGTATGTGCATATTTTTAAAGTAAACAATGGTGTAATGAAATTTAGCTGAAAATTCGTATCGTCTCTTCAATGTATTTTCGCCCGATCATTGAGAAATCAATTCTCTTGCATCATTTTTGTGTGTTTCCTAGCATTAATTTAAGGGTAGAGGCGATGATATCACCAGACCGTATCGGTTGTATGTACCATTCCTCGTTTGCCCCCATTCGCCCCCAATGCATCCTACCCCACCTCCACCTCAAATACACAAACCACAAGCAAAGACAACTGATTTATATTCATATCTGAAGAATTAGCATATTTAAAAAAAAAAAAGCGTATGTGCCTAGAAATTTACACTTTACCTGGTAAGAAGGTAATGATTTTATAGACCTTAAGAATTAATATTAACATAAATCCAAATTATGTGATCTAGTGTCATTTTAAGAATTACTATAACACTTGATCCTATTTTTAACATGAATTAGCCTTTTGACTAAATAAAAAACTTAAAATCCGTTGTAAAAGTTGAGAACTTTTGCACAGTTTACATGAAATTACTGAGTCTATATCTAAGGCGATAAAACACAAGGTAATAAAATACCGAGGACAAGTACAAAATTGCTAAACTTGACGAGAAAAATACCGGTTTCATGTCGATTGCGGTGGCTTAAGTAGAATCAATTTGTAAATATCTTTGAAAAGGGTATAAAAAGGACGATAATAAAGTAGTTCTAAATATCACAAACACTTTTCAATATAGTCGACATGATTTTATTTAATTATACGGTTTGTATCAACAAATACATGTATGCGAATTTGCAAAACAATTCTTAAAAAAAAAAAACATTTTTCGAAGTAATGTGAAGAATATACGGCGTAATTACATTCTCTAGTCATTGTGTCTTTTTGATCATATTTTGTTGAATTTAACAGAATATTTCAGTGTCAGTTAACACTTGTTTTTCATACATTTTGTCAGCATAAAATTTATGCATTTCATAATTATGAAACTGCATTCAATGTTTTATGTTCATTTAATCCTTCTCTAGGTTCACCACTTTAAATGTTAAACATTTTATGTAACGGGAACATTTAGTATTACTAATGGATTTCCATCCATTATGTTTTCCTGTTCGTGAGAGATCTCTTATTTTACTTCCGTCATTTGAGTTAGTCCTCCATTTGGTTTGAAGAAGGTCGGTCTTTCTACACTGGTGTCCGCAACATATATGAAAACTATTCACAAATGTCTGGTAAATTACTTAAAAATAACTTTTAGTTTTTATAAAACAGAAAAATTCCGTTTTATCAGTTTGCTGGCTGACATCGTTCTGAGACGTTTTATTAAAACGTGAAATTGTCTTTGGCAAGCAGGTTCCAGTAAAGATGTAGAAAATGTTAACCGTTTGACTTTCTTCAATAAAATTATATTTTGTAGTTATGTGTGAAAACCGTTACGTTATTTTTTGCCGCAAGATCTATGATCTTTTTAAACAAATGGACCGTTGAAATGGTGCACAGTAATGTTACCAAATGTTCATGCGTTGAAATGGCATTTGAAGACTGAAAAAAAATGTTAGTATTTTCAACTTGGTGGCCTAGAACGGGGAAGTTCGCCCTCCAATATTGACACCTAATCATTTTCATTATGCACATTTTAGAAAAGATGTCGTCAAATATTCAAAAATGTAGTTAAAAAGTTAGAGGTAATGTAATTTAGAACGTCATTGAAAAAGCGTTTCTGCACAAATAAAGTTGAATTTTGTTACCTTTGACATAATAAAAAGGTAGTATGCCTTTGAAATAAAGAAAGTCAAATATCAAGGCTCATGAAAGCCACAGCATCATGTACTTCAGCATACACGGTACCTTAAGGCTTACTCATCACCCAACTATTCAGTATTCAGTCTAGTTACATTATTTGAGCCGCACCATGAGAAAACCAACATAGTGCATTTGCGACTAGCATGGATCCAGACCAGCCTGCGCATCCGTGTCGTCTATAGTCAGGATCCATACTGTTCGCTTTCAAACCCTATTGCAATTAGAGAAACCGTTAGCGAACAGTATGAATCTGACCAGACTGCGCGGATGCGCAGGCTGGTCTGGATCCATGCTGGTCGCAAATGCACTGTGTTGGTTTTCTCATGGTGCGGCTCAATTTCATATTTCAGTCCAGTTTTACTAGGAGTCAGTTCCAATGAGATAAACATACTGTTGGACAGTTTCGCAATAGTAAAAAATATGTACCAGCTTACTCGAGTACGTTGCAGGGCGAGTTATTTCGCCACAAAGAACAGTTACCTTTTCTATTGCAGCTGTTCTGGGGTAAATGTCTACCCAAGAAGAAATTCAGCAGCGCCGTGTCAACATTCGTCTAGAAACGATGCTTTTCTGAGTGGCAAACTTCGAAAAATGAAGCTATTGGGGTCGATGATATGTGATGAAAATAACATGTTTGGTATGGGCATTTAATGACTTATTTGGTATTCAAAGCTTATATTCTTGCATTTTTAACAGATGTTCATCCTATATTAGGTCAACACTGTAATGGTCACTCAGTCATGAAATATAACATCTTCCTCCTGCATCCTACTAGCGTATAGTGTGCATGTTCTAAGAATGTGTACATGCCTGTAATATGTACTGTACGGCAGTCAACTTGTATCTTCTGCTTCGGTCAGTCATTTATAACAAAAAATTCTTTAAGGGTCCGAAATGTTCAAATATAATTAGAATATTACCTTGACGACGAAGAAGTGTTTCTTAAAGCATTTATTTTGTATTTGCTTTATATTTTATCGATGATGATGATGATGATGATGATGAGAGAAATTATAATAAAGAGTTAGTAAACTGCCCGATATTTAGTTCCCGCACTGTTACTTAAACAAACATGATGTTATCTTTTATAGCTTATCGTCTGAGAATTAGTGGGCCACACAGCGGAAAAAACAAAGAGAGAACTGCTAAGGTAACCCAGTACAAACGGCGAACGGATATGAACACCGGCCGAAGGTATTTCGTACGAATGCCAACAGTGTTCGGCATTAAAATTCCATTGGACAAATACAGCCCTTCCAGACTACGGAGAAAAGGGTTCCTAATCGTGTCGAACTACCGGTGCTTAAACGACAGAATCTTCTTCCTTTGTCACAGAGATGCTGTGTTCAACGCTCCAAAGGTGAAGAGAATGCTTCTAAAGAAGTTACGAAAGGTTCAAGCGAATTGCACGAAACAATAAAAAGAATATCTCAGGCTGTCAACAAAGTCTTACTTTCCTGCATATTCCAATTGTTGAAATTATTTATGTCTAGAATATTTGAATTTTTTTTAGTTAGGTCTTATAATTTGTCTTTAATGGGAAATGGCAAATTTTCTATGTTTGTTGCTCTTTTAACTTGCGTCACTAATAATCGTACTAAATCCTTTAGTTAATTACAAACCAATCCTTTTTTCTAGACACCTTAAGAATAAAGTGTCTGTATAAGAAAAGGAAAAAACGATACACAAACAGTGTATTCTTTTAATTTTCTGTTTTCTTGGGGAAAATCTCAAAATTGAGAAAGTTGAAGGGTTGACAGCCTGTGTTCGGTACTATTTGATCTTGCGGCCAGCAAGGACAGTTTTCAGTGCGAACAAAGCGGCCCGGTACATGGATATTCGAACTGCACAGATGGAATTCCTGTGCGAGTCCAGTGCTTTCCATTCTGCGTCCGACAGAATCCCGGAACAAATGCAGGTTCCACCATACATGGTACTGTTAAACATGGCAATTAGCCCAACAAAAACAAAAGAATGTATGCTACAACAAGATGTCGTGGGAAGCATTTCTGCACTAGTATGCAAGATAGTTTTCAAAGAAATGACGTTTTAACAATTAATAGAATTAATGAGGTTTTCCAAACATTACGAAGACTAATTGTCTCATTTCCTATTTTATTTCTAAATTTACATTGTTCTTAAATCCCACATACATCTAATATTATCTAACTAGGTCTCACAAACAGATTTTCGGAATGGTCTCTTATTCAACACCATCCCAAAAAGGTATTTAACCAAATTCCACAGGATACTGTCATTCAAGTACAAATAAAATTCTGATAATAGTATCTGAGATATACTTTAGGCCGAAATATATATGCCAGATAGTGAAAAAAATCCCTTTTGTTCTTGTAATTTCTGATGGTGGTTGGCAAAAGAGTTCTTGTACAGATATAGTCAGCAGTACTGCCAACCACAGCAAAGCTTACTAATAACTATTTTGCCAACCACCATCAGAAATTACTACATCAAAAGGGTTTTTTCACTACACAATTGTCCACAGCCAAAATAATAAATTCCAAATCACGCCTGCGATCTGAAAAGATGATAAGCAAACATTTCATTTGTCCGGCCTTTGTAACTATATATCAGCCACATAGTACATAGTATATCATGGTATGATAGAACATAGACATACGATGAAAAGAAATGAGTGGTTCGTAAATGCTTCATAGTAAATTTGCATGGTTCGAATGGCTGTGGAACGACAAGAGCAAGGTGTTACAGAAATGTAAATAATTGTTGTTGATAAATATGATAATAATAGAAGAGGAGGCTGCAACGCATGTGTGATTAGTGTGTAATTAGAATGTTTTATATGTTTGTAACATTTGTATTTTATATATCCAATAAAAAGAACATAAAATTGATGTTGTGATATGTTTTAATTGATGATAAACTGTTACAGATCTACTAGCCACCTATACTTAAGTTCTTTCTCTACCAAGCTTGTTTTAGATTTTAGATACATTAGGTACCTACTATTATTAAAACTTCTGGTACGAATTTTCTTTATTCTATATCAAAGTGCCAAACATTATCTAGGAAAAGAAAACTTTATAACCCTATTTTCGTTTATACTTGTAGAATGTTCCTCCCTGTATATATAACCAGAGAAAGAATATACTGTTTGTAAATAATACGACACGTAATGTCTGCATAACAAATATGAAGCGTTCTATATATTTAAATGGCATGGTTAAAAACAAAGATTATATCACTGATGGGAATATCTCTGCAGAGCCTCGTTACCGCCTGAACAGTAATGCCTGATATTCCTATCTGCAACTATATTCAGTGTAAGAATCCTACTGTCTACAGTCAGTTAGTACTAAGACACGTAATAAAATGCACATAAATTAAAAAAGACTATATATTTTTAAAACATCGTGTAAAATCCATTTAATTGTGCATTGCTTGTCTCATATATGTAACTTGTGTACATGCAGCGTTTACAACATATGAGTCGTGCCATGAGAAAACCAACATAGTGGGTTTGCGACCAGCATGGATCCAGACCAGCCTGCGCATCCGCGCAGTCTGGCCAGGATCCATGCTGTTTCTCCAAGTCCAATAGGCTTTAACAGCGAACAGCATGGATCCTGACCAGACTGCGCGGATGCGCAGGCTGGTCTGGATCCATGCTTGTCGCAAACCCACTATGTTGGTTTTCTCATGGCACGGCTCATATGTGTTTGACATTTAGCCAGCTTTTAAACAATTAATGTTACTGTACTTCCTTTGAAATTAAGTTACATTGAAATCAACATGTTCATAGTGTTGTTAATAACATGACGAACTTGCCAAAAAAAATTAAATCACGCAAAGATATGATTTTATCCATTTTACTACCATACCCTATTTTTAAAGTACTGAAATTAACACAGAAGTCTTGTTTTCAGAAAACAGGTGGATACTATTTATAAGAAGAGAAATGTATAACTTGATTTTTTACAGGAAAAAAAAAATGATTAAATAGTATACAAATATCAAATGATTTCTTTCGATACGGTAGATACGGTATGACAACGACGTAGTTTTGTTTTCGTTTTCTTTTTCTTCCCTTGTAACATGTATCGCTAGGTTAAAATTAGACATCAATGTGTAAATTTGTGACTTTTCAAAAATGGGAAGTCATTTAATGTGTAATGATGTAAGATTTTGTTCATATTTTTGAAAAATTATAAACAATACATCGTTCTAAGCGTAAGCTTTTCAAGAAATTGCTTCGGTAATTTTCGAAATATTTGGGAAATAACAAAGAGCGGCTTAGCTGTTTTTGTTAAATATATAAACATGTAAATGTCTCTTCACATGTCGTGAGAACCGTCGAAATTCACCATAATTTGCAGAGGTTGGGGTTTTTGTTGGACACCTACTTATTACACGTTTGCAATGTATGACTGTGCGGCTTATAAACCACTTTATATAATTATAAATATCAGATCGGAATATTCGATCCGAATAGGAAAATTGGTGGACTCATGGTGTCAAATAGTGATACATTTGTCTTCGCATCTAAGTTTATCATGCCATTTGGTTTTTTTGTGCATGTGTATTACGAAGACTCGAGTGAACAACAAACTGCCGATCTGTCGTATCTGCGTGTGTTCGGGAAGAAGAAGGACGTCAAAATGCCGATCTGTTCTTTTTGCGTGTTTTCGGTATGAAGACACGTGATGACAACAGAATGCCGATTTGCCGTGTCTGCTTGTGACGAAAGGACGACGTTTTATACTAACCGACACAGCATGTTTCGCTTTAAATACCTTTACTCCAATGACACGATGACACGAAATCACAATAGATTTAAAACATATGAGCCGTGCCATGAGAAAACCAACATAGTGGGTTTGCAACCAGCATGGATCCAGACCAGCCTGCGCATCCGCGCAGTCTGGTCAGGATCCATGCTGTTCGCTTACAGTTTCTCCAATTCCAATAGGCTTTAAATGCGAATAGCATGGATCCTGACCAGACTGCGCGGATGCGCAGGCTGGTCTGGATTCATGCTGGTCGCAAACAAACTATGTTGGTTTTCTCATGGCACGGCTCAATTATATCAAATCCGTTGGGAAATAAATAAAAATGAACAAATAAAAGAGCGCACTGTTCACATCAATAATTTGCAACAACATTCTCCAAGAAATGCCTATGTGAGACCTTCAAAGTAGTCTACACTTTTCCAGGCACAAAAGCCACTCCAAAGCGCTTCCAACTGCGCTGCGCGTTTTAAAGTGCCCCCCCCCCCCCCCCCCCCCATCCCGCCCCTCAAAAATGATTTAATGCACAGGTTCAACCAAAAGGGGAGAGATCAGGGCTATATGATGGTTGTGGTAAAAACAAGATTTAATTCCCCTTGAGGTATTCATGTACTACGGCTGAACGAAGGGCCGGGACGTTGTCATGCAGCAGCCTGATGTCACGCTCCTCTGTCCTTGGGCGCTTTGCTGTGTAGTGATCGAAAACAGCAGAGCAGATTTTCTTTGTAAAATGTACCAGTAACACTACTGTCTTTTAGGACAGGGACTCGAGCCACAATTCCATCGGAGTCAAAGAACAGGGCGGCATACACAAACGCCTGATGCTATTGCTCCGCCGAGCAATAACCGGCATCTTGTTATTTTCACATACTCATATTTTATTACTTTCTTTATTGTCAGGCTAAAAAAGTAAAGTCGCGTCTCCACACCTGTAACATTTTCTTTGAAACGACAAAAATTCTTGTTTTTATATTTGACGAATAGGGCGGAAGCTTTTTCTGCCCTGTCCCTCTTTTGCCTCAGTGGTCATTAAATGCGGTATTCAGTGTACACAAACCTTACGCAGGTTTAGCCTTTCTTTTAAAATCAGAAAAAAATCGCTGACAAATTAAGGCCTGACATTTTCCCTATCTGCTCCATTGTGCATCGTGCATCTTTCTCGATTATTACTTTCACAGTATAAATGTTTTTGTCAGACACATAGAAAGATATTATTGGTATTGTTATTCAGTTAACTATTCTGATCCACGTTTCATAAATTTCCAGTTTAACGGTGTGTAAAAAGCTAACTCTGTTACTGTCTTGGGGATACTGCATAAAACCCCAAGTATTTGCACCATGTATCTCAAATATATTGTCATTAAAAACGTCAATCTGATCACCTCGGCCTTTATGCTACGCAATACAATAGTGTATTTACCGGAGTATACGGAAATGCCCGATGTTGCACGATTGTAAAAACTTCTGAGCAACGTTTGATTACTATGGAAGGTCGGTGCGCCCTGCTAATTGCCAAATGCTCAGTGCGGAGGATTTAATGCTAAATGCCAATAACTTAATGCCAAATGCCAAATACTGCATACTATATACCAAATGCTGTATACAATGTACTTAATGCTAAATGTCAAATAACTGAAACGTATTGACAAATGATAAATGCTAATCGTCAATTTCTTTAACTTTGTTAGTTAATGATCATTATCTCTTGACTTAATGAATCAGTAGTTCGACTGAGCATCAAAGTTTCTCCTAACACCTCTACCTCATCATCATCATCATCATCCCCCACCACCACCATCATCATCATTATCATCTCCATCATCAACATCATCATCATCATCATTTGACATGCTCATCATTTTTGTGATCATAATATGTATACAAGGTAAGTTGTGACTCTTAAACCGAGGTATAAAACTCTTATCCGATATGACCAGAATTGATAGATACAGACTGACTTGCAATTTCTTAGCCTACATAATCTGTCAGGTATTGATTACATGAAGAAGTAAGACAGCCAATGACCCCAATACCAGAAAGTAAAATCCCATGCAGGTGTGTCTTAAAACACTAGAGTGTGTTAAAAAGAAATAGCCTGGTAAGAAATACTAAATTGGTCTGAGCTACTCGTTAAATATTGTATTAATAGTCTTTAGTACAAGAACTAGTGTCAGCCCATGTTTCTTGACAAATTGTATGATACTTCTCAACGCATGACATTTTTACGGTGTTCCGTTTGGACCATCGATATTTTTATTTCTGAACCTTACACCTCCGAAGTTGGAATCGCGATGGTGAAAACTCAAAACTATGATAGTGTAAATTGAAAGCACGATCATTTCTCATTTTCACCATCTTGGTTTCGTGTTTTCATAATCGTGCTTTCGCACGATGATAAATGTCGAAACTGCGATGGTGAAAGTTGAAATTACGATGATGAAAGTCGAAAGTTCGATGGTGAAAGTCAAAACCACTATGATGAAAACAGGAAACTACGATGGTGAAAATGCAAATTTATACCGCGTTTTCATCATCGTGGTTTTGTGATCACGACTTCCACAATCGTAGTTTTGACTTTTATCGATTTCGACTTTCGAGGTATAGGGTTCAGGAATAAAAATATCGATGGTTCAAACGGAACACCGTATATTTTGGTTACCATCAAAACCCTGTCTCCATTGGTACCGAGTACCGCATCGCGCTAGTACCACTTTGTGGAGTTGTGTATAAGTGTTTATCAGTAAGCAAACAAACAAAAATAAACTTTGAAATTGCTCACTTGGCAAATTTGCATTTTAATGAACTCGATGATATGTGTAAGCACAAAATGTGCACAATATGGTAAATAAGATAATAATTATGAACCTTCGATACATTCATTTGATGAACACACCTAGATGATAACAGTATTTGATATAAACAGCATAGTGTTCTGTATCTACATCATGTATTGTTACTGTCATTTTGTGTACATGTATCAAACATGTTTAGTTTAGTTTATACTTATTTATGTAAGCTCAATTGTGATGAAAGCTTAAAGCTTATTTCCAAATGTTTGGGATTAAAATCATATAAACCTACTTTAATTAAGAAGTTCAGCAGGAATTTTATAAAATAAATATTATTTTTTTTAAAGTATTAGAACAATGGAAAAGCAAACGATTCAAAGTGATATAAATAGGCTTAAAAATACAGTTATTAATGGAGATGCCAGCTTATCTGCGTCCGGAGATTCTTCCGATGTGACAAGGTTGGACCTAAATTCATGGCGGAAATTTCTTATTGGACCTCTTCTTTCAGTTTACATGTTTGGTTATATGATGTCATATTATACCATTACTGAATATACAAACAAAACATGGCGTGACATAAAACTAACGGAAGCAAATATTACTATAAATAGCTTGTCTTCGTCTCGATGCGTAGCCAATAAAAGTAGTCCGGAATTCAAAGTCGGAAATGACGCAACATCAATGGCTGCCCAGTATATGGTATACTACAGCTTAGCTCAAGGTATACCAGCCGTAGTGTCGAACTTGGTATTAGGGTCCTATACAGACGCGCTTGGCAGAAAATTTTTGTTAGGTGTGGGCATCTCTGGAACGACTTTGCGTTTAATCGCTTCCTTTCTAATAATATATTTCAAGTTTGATTTGCTGTTTTTCATTGGAGCGTGTTTATTAGAAGGCTTCACCGGCCAGTATGCCACTATGCTACAAGTGAGCCTCGCATACATGGGGGATGTTACCAAACCTGGTAAACAAAGAACTTTAGGAATGGCTTATATCATGTTTATGATTGGAACTTCTTTAACTTTAGCCAGTTTTGCTGCAGGATATCTTATACAAATTTACAACTTCTACATTCCATTGGCTGTTGCGGCGGTTCTCCTTGTCATTGCCTTTTTTATCATGCTGGTACTTTTACCAGAGTCATTACCTGCAGAGAAAAGGAAAACAAACAAATCCCTCAAGGAAGTGGTTGGTAACAGCTTTTCATTTTTTGTGTCTAAGGACTTTGGCAACAATCGGTGGAAGTACCAACTTCTGTTACTGGCGCATGGCTTTTGTGATTTCAGCTTCCTTGGTCGTATAGGAACGGAAACGATATACCAAATGTCTGAACCCTTCTGCTGGAGTGCTGAAAAGGTAAGAACCGTGGTGTTATCATTAATTATCATCCACAAGACATGAATAAGGAAGTACATGTCCGGAGACGTCGGGTAGTGTTCCGATATTAACCATTTCTTGATGACTGCATTACGATTATAAAACCTTTCGCATGTTTAACTCGGATGTCTAATATATATACGAGGCTATTTTAGTTTTATTTGTACAAAATGGTAAAGCCGTGAAGATCCATACGAGCATTTGATAAATACTAAACGATATGCACTTATTCTACCACGCCTTCAGTCTAGTTTACTTGTGTGCTCTATCTTCTCTCGTAACATATCGTAACTCCTCGTAACTTCTCGTTTCTTCTCTATTTACCAAAGGTTGGCTGGTATGGTGCAGCTAGGACCATTGGAATGATGGTGTTTGGAGTGGGGTCAGTAAAAGTGTTCCAGGCGTTTCTACCGGATGTCGGTATTGCTATTATCGGTGTCTTATCATACGCTGTTTGTTTCGCTCTAACAGCGTTCGCTAATAACAGCTCCATGCTGTACATAGGTACAGTATTCTGTAACATTTTTGTACACGTTTCGGTGTGCTCTTGTTCGTAATTTCTTATTTGTTTAATATTTAAAAGTAGATGTTTCGATTTTCAAGATTTCTGTCAAAGAACATACATATGCACCATATTTTTCAGTAAGCTCGTTTAAATTTTGTTTTTGTCCAACAGATATCTGTACAAAATAATGTCACAGACTTGCTTATAAAATTGATAGAATAGAATCAACAAGAAGATTTACTCGTATTTTTTTTTTTCATATTTTAGCGGCAGCGGCCTCTAGTTTTGGTCCTTTAGAATCAACGATTATCCGAAGTGTTGCGTCCTCTCTAACTGATCCTAGTCAGCAAGGTAATGCACTTGTCGCTGCTTTCATTTTGTTTTACCGTCCTAAAAAGTGTTTAATAATGAAGCAAATTGCAACGTATTTTATTGGTTGATATTTGCTTTGCTTGAACTCAAAGAAACACGGAAAACTTATTATAATATCTTTAGAATTCAGATCTTGCGTCTATGGAGAAGGTTGTGTCAGGACATGTGACCTTCAGGTTGAGTGGCCGATTTACTACTAGTTCCACACAAGACCAGCAACTCTTATTAATAGTTACAAATATAATTATTTTCAATTTATACTGACTTTAGGTTGAAATATCCGAAAAACATTAAAAATATTTGCAATTTCAGGAGCAATATTCGCGGCGTTCGCCTCCGTGGAAATCATTGTTAATCTACTTAGCAACGTGGGAACCAGCGCCATATACTCTGTCAGCGTGAAGTTCATGAGAGGATTTGTTTTTCTCGTGCTGTCGTCATTCGATGGAATATCAGTCATATTTCTCGTGTACGTAATGTCAGACTTTTTTTTGCAATTCTTAATATTGATGGGAGAGTGGATTTAGGGTGAGAGGGGGAGAGTGGATTTAGGGTGAGAGGGGGGATGGGGGGGATGGGGGGGATGGGTGGGGGGGGGAAGCGGGGAGAGGAGGTGGAGTTGTCGCCGTGACCGTGTGGGTTAGGAATCAGAAGTCAACATCGAATCACTTTTCTCCTAACCACTCTGAGTTCGAGATCATCACTTAGGATGTATAATTTCTTTCTACTAAAAGTCGTGTGTTCTACTCAGGGGCTTGTCCATGCCTGAAAGAATTCCAGTAGTAGCACATGGGGTGTTCCTCTACCAGTTGCCGTATGACGTAATTTGTGAAAACCGGACAGATCAAACAAATAATTGTTTTATCTCATATAGATTTCTACTTCATCTTCCGAACTCATATTTTTCTGATTAGTTTCAACTGCATCAAAAATGATCATAGCAGTAATTCAACTGGTTTTGTCCGCTTAATTTCTTAACTTCATGATAATTATGGAAAATAAAAAATTCTGTATCTTTTTATTTATTTATTTATTTATTTATTTATTTATTTGTTTATTTTATTTACTTATTTATTTATTTTAATTTATTTTATTTTCCGCTATACCAAATACTTGCTATTCTCTTTCAGGGTACTGCTGCTTGGATGGAAACGTGAGGAAAGAAAGACAACTGTTGTAAAGATATGATAAAGTTAGCATGAGTACGTTATCTTGCTGTTTTATATAAACAGAGGCAAGAAATCATTGATAATGAATAGCTCTCTTAAAATGTTAATAGCTTCAAGAATATGAAAAATCTCTGGACAGTCAGGACTCCGAGTTTGCATAGAGATACGTTATACCAATAAAAGGGTACTATTCATATTTTACAACTGGTACTATGTCTTCCGTCGTGCAACAGTCACGTTTTCTAAATGTTTCTTATCGCAGACACTTCGCGTATTTTATGTTTTCATTAACGTTCTAAGAAAAATTTGGATGACCGTCACTACTGATTGATTTTGTTGTTCTCAGTTAACCTAAACATGTGAATCAGACCATCTGTCTGTAAAGACCACGTATTGTCATTCCTATGCAAGAGAAAATACTTCACCTGATTTTACAGACCGCTGGTTCATTCCGAACGAAAACATTTTCAGTTCGTGTTATCCTGTGAATAAAGACCACGGGCGCATAAAGACCATCTTTTGACTTTCTGATCATGGTCTTTAGTTTCAAACCTGTCCTACAGACCCTCAGTGAAAACAGTGAACAGAAACAATGCCGCTTGTTTCAGTAACAAATTAAACATTTCCGTTTATTCTTACCACGTCATGAACATAAAGAGTCCACTATTTGGATTTCCCATTTTAGAAAGTCTTTACCAAATAGTGTTGTTTTTTTCTTCTCAGTTCAGATGTTTTATACATGTGCAATGACAACAGCGTTTCTTGTTATTTTGATTAACGTGCCAAGTAACCAGTTCTAATATATCTATACAATAAAATGCTATTTCTCTCAAACAGATAAAAAAATAATGAAATAAAAACCAACAAAATCATTTTTTTTTTTATGTTCGGCATCTTGTTAGGTTGTGGCAAGCACCATACGCGAAACATTTTTATGATTGATCTTAATATTGAATGAAGTGGAATTAGCATGCTATTTGACAATGTGACAAAAATGCTTTTATTATATATCGGTGAAGTTTTTGTATAATAATGTGTGTTAACGTGTTTAAATGTTGTTAAAATCAAAAGAAAATTGCCGTACCATGCGATATTAAAATAAACAACGAAGTAACGACTATTTCAAAAAGTCTTTTTTTAAATGTCATTTTCTTTTATTTTTACTTAAAGTTAGGAGATGCCTTTGCTTTATGGAATTCAGCACAGTATAATTACCATGACAACTGCCGTCAGCTCTTAATTGCATCTACTTTTGTCACAAAAATCTCTTTACCCTTATCACGCTGGACACGATTGATTCTGCCTTTGCGACCAGTGCAGATCATGATCAGCCCGCATATCCATGCAGTCTGATCATGACCTGCACTGATCGCCATTCAAACAGTATCCTTTTTACTTTGCTTCCCTTCTGACAGTTAATGGTACTGTCCAAACTGAAAGATGGACAAGTTTATTATAGAAATTTAGCAGCGTAACGGTTAACTAGTCAGAAGCATGATTAAAAATTCATATTAAATTGAAAACTGATCATAATGCATTACGTAATGCTATCTCAGTGAAATTGTTTGTAGTACAGAAAGTGAATTTTGAATAATGCATGTTTGATGTTATGAAGAAACTGAGATGTATTACGGGCGGTGAAAAGATCTCTGTCACTGTATTGTGTTATTCTGTACCTGCCCCTTAATCACTTTCATTTGGTACTATGTGAACCGGATTACGTACTGGGTTTACGAATTAAAGCCAGGAATGAATAATTTAGAACTTTAATCGACGAGTACAAGTGATTCCGGTTATGTCTTAGGTACGGAAATATTTTCACTTTTTTCAGCAAATTCATTGATTTGCATTAAGTAATCTCAGCAAAGTTTAATTTAAGGTAAAGGACCTATAATAGCAACTGGCAGAGTACGTGTTCTGTTTGGAATTTCTGCATTTTCCAGTTGTTTCGGAAAGGTTATGAGTGCTTTGAGCTACTTTACGCCCGAGGAATGGCGAATTGTCTAATCACCTAATCACACAATCGTGCAACATCGGGTATTTCCGTATTCTCCGGTAAATTGCGTAGCATAAAGGCCGAGGTGATCAGATTGCTAATCACACCTAAATTGCCGAGTGTCATAACGGGTCCGCTACCTTAAGCTGTTGAAACGGCATACAACAAACGAGATGATTTGTTAATGAGTATAATGATACAGGAACTGAGAACGATGCCATGTCCACTCCAATTTCATCATACAGTAAAGTAACATGTCTGGAATGTGCTCTCCTGTATATGTTCCATATAATTTTTAGACAGGTTTGGGGAGAGAAAGGTACCTGCTAAGCGATTGATCACAAGAAAATTGCATTTATTATTTGAACCAATGAACTTGGTCTAGATGTGTAAAAAATAACCAGACGACACGGCCAACTCTTTGTTAATTCCTATAATATCTACATAAAACTCATTTTAAAAAAATTATAAAGTTTTCCCTATCAAACCCAGTTAAATAATACAGACTTCATATAATCTGAAGCTTTTAAGAATTTAAGGCAATATCATATCTTTAAATAATTAACTGTTCAGTACCTGACATGTAATCATATACAATGCACCAATACTTGACTTTCGTCCAAGGAAAGGAAAAAGGGGTCGAAGAAGATTGTTAACATTGGATTATCGTTATCAACGTAAGGTAACAGATAATCGATACTGCCGATCTTTATATCGATTCCAGACCGTTATCTGGTACCGGCAGGCTAATCACAATACCTCCCTCCATCATCTATATTTTTAAGATCATGCTTTATCTCCTTTATTTTTAGAAAGTATTGGTCATGCCATTTTTAATGTGACCGACTTATTGATTTATTTGTGCAGTTCATTTAAAGACCTGCTCCATGCAGTCCTACCGTTTAACCTTAAATTGTCACTGAAAAAGCATGAACATCCTGATTATGAACTATGAAATAAAGTGTGGCGCGTGGCCGTTAACTGTTACCTGTTGTAATCATGGGTTGCATACACAAAATAGAATTTGAATAGCCGCGGAGCAGGGCTTTAAGAAAAAAAACTGTACCTAGCAGGAACTAAATACTTTCAGGCTAAAGAAGTGAATGGCAGTTTTGTCATTTACCGGACTGTATGCATGTTCGTGTCTGTTTGTTACACGTGTGTTTGTATAGTGTACTCAGTCTAATAGACTAAGACGTTGCCTTGATGTCATGCGTGGCTACGTTCTATACCTGTTGGATTTTTGTCGGATAGACCGGTTAAGAACTGTAAGGATGTAACGCATAATACAATCATAAATCATATCAAATGCCTTCTTTACTAAGATAACCTCCAAAACAAAAGTTTAAGCACATTGTGAAATATCATCGTTTTAGTTCCATCTTCACTTGTTTTTGCATTACATAAAGAGGTTAGGGCCGTATGTCTTTGTTTCGCCATTGTTATTTCGCCCCTTCGCCCTATACATTGGTAAGGGCGATAATGCGATGCGAAGATACGATGAGACGGCGCGAAAATACAGTACGAAAATTCGCGTTTACCTATCTATAGGGCGAAGGGCAAAAGAACGAAGGTCCTAACAGAACACCGTGAACCTCTGACTGGAGTGAATGGCAATGTCCATGATGCAGTGGTATTTTATATGCTAGACATTCTGTGATATGAATGATATGGTAACATCCTACTTGAAATTTCAGTAAAACTAGGACAGGTCTTAAAGATGGCCAGATAAATCAAACAGACAATATATATGAAATAAATCCCTTTAATTCCACTAATCCTACCAAAATCTGTATCACAGATGATAAACGATTTATCCAATGTTTTTACAAGCCAACAAAGTTTGGATCAACAATTCATAAACTCGGGTTATACGTTTGGAATAAAAATTAATTTTTAAACAACACATTGCAGTATGAATTAACAATGGCCCATTTGACGAAGAGATTTGTTTTACTTGCAATTTTCATCACTGTTGTGGCCATAACCTACGGACAACAGGTAAATGCTTTAATTGATTATTCTATTTATTTATTTATTTATTTTATTTTGTTTTGTTTTGATAAATTTATAAAATCACTCCATCCGCTACTGTTTCGCCGTTATAAACTTTTTTTTTATAAATGACAATATGATGCAATAACATGAGTAAATTATGTAATATAGTTTAATAAATTCATTTTCTAAAACAACAGTTTCCAAAGAACTCTACATAGACTTCCTGTATCTAGTTTTTATAAATTTTCAAGCGATTATAAAGAAAAGATTTAGTTCATTGTAAAACAACCATTAAACACAATACTTTTTTCACATGTTTAAAAAAAAAGTTAAAAACCCATCTTTTCTTTTACAGTGTAGCGTTGTACCAAAGTGCACATGCAAATACGGCGATGAAAACGTCGACGTTGAAGAGCAGGACACGGGAAATGAAGCCCTCGCCGGAGCTGTAGGAGCCCTAGGATCCGTTGTAGTCAGCGGAGGGGGTTTCGGACTTTGGTATCTTTTGCGGGGACGGAATTCTGGCTCCGTTTCCTTTGATCGATCTGACTCTTCCATGTCTGAGGAATCTGTCGGGCGTGGAAAGGAGGGCAAGGGCCCTCCGGCGCAATACAACAAGAAATCCGAGGCGGAGAGCGAATACGTCAAGACACCAAATATATACACGGCTGGACAGGGGGACAATCTAACTCACAAAGTCGGGTTTCAAAGAGCAGGTGCTGATTTCTGAGACAATTTATATAATATGGACAATTTTTGTTCATATGGATATTATACTAGCAGTGTGTATAATTCAAACAGAAACCTCAAAATGCATACGCGATTCATACAGTTGGTTTATGAATTTAAAATCTGTGATATCATGGCCTATGGTCTTTCTACGTGTTATTTAATTTATCCACGTGCGTTTACTTTTTTGTACATATTGTTTGATTATTAATTTTCAGTATACTTATAAATAATGCAATAGACATATTTAGAGGCTTTCTGTGGATGTTGTATATTCTTTCGCAGACTTCGTATATATGTTACTTTAACGACGATTTTTCTTGGAGTGACTTTATCGTATTAAATAAAATACTAATATGCTTGTTCTGTTAAAACACGCCTATGCTTAAATGACGTCATGTTAACGTGCGATGAACTAGATTTTTCTACTGTTTTAGATGAAGAGCATATTAAAATTGAAATAAAGTATAAAAAAATTGTGTTTTTTAATTAAATTAATGCACTCAAAATCGGTTATATATCGGCAGAATAATTCACTCGGGCTATGCCCTCCTGAAATTATTCCGCGGACGTATAATCTCTTTTCATGTATTGATAACGTTAAAACACGTTTTTTTTTCTATACATTATTTCTTAAATGTAAGCCTATTTCAATGCTTAAACTGTAACAGGTAATACTTCATTGCATTTTTTTTTCATTAATTGAAGATAGTAAATGCAAATTGTATATTAGTGTCTCCAAGAATAAGATGAGCTTTTTTGTGAAATATATGTTTTGCCACTTAACAACTTGAAAACTAACTGTACTGCTGTTTGATTGATACATACAGGTTTTTCGTATTTGAAATTTTTCATTCAAGGTAACATTTTTCTATATTTGGACACGTTTAACCTTTAGCCTGCTGGCGGCAAGTGATTCTGCCTTTGCGGCAAGCGCAGACCAAGATCAGCCTGCACGTGCGTGCAGGCAGATCATGGTCTGCACTTTTCGCTATTCAGTCAGTAAATTTTCAGCGAACACCCCTTCGAGTAATAAATGGTATTGCCCAAACTGAATGATGGACCAGTCCATTTTAGAAATCGAGCAGGCTAAGGGTTAAGACCCAGTTTACGGTATCTGAAAATGCTGGTATGCACAAGCTATATTATTTTGAAATAACAAAATATTCTTGAAAAAATACATATACTGTTAAATCTTTTTGTTTATTTTTAATTTCCAACAGAGTTTAAAATATTTACTCCCTCAAATTCAACTTTACTTAGCAAAAACCTGCGACTCGATTTATCTTGTAAGAACTATTTTGCATCATCGGGAATTAGTTCTAAATTGGCTCAATGCGATATCCCAACGTGATTAATAATCTACATATAAATCATAGATTAGTACGGAAGCTTATCAGGGCCTCCACTTATCTAAAAGTTTCGCGTCAAGTCAACTTGTGTCTTTTCGTTTTGAACAAAAACATCTGATGAAGGCGTGATAATTAATACATTATACGTAAATGTGTTTAATCATTACGCATACTTTTTATCGAATTGCGTGAAATATTTGTCAATGCGATTAACTTCTACACGTCTAACTAGATCTTTCAGCGAAGTCGTCAAGAAACATAACAAGAAGATAAATGTATTTGGTATTTCAACATAATTTACTCGACTTGTTACATCTTTATTCTCGAGAAGTTTTACTTTAAGCGATATAATTATGCATGTCACGTGATATTTAAACACGTCAGGTTCAAAAATTACCTATATTGGTCTTGTCTGCGCAGTGATGGTTTCATTATGTCTACGCCAGAAATATTCTAGGGAAACATATTGTTTTTCCCCGAGTTGTCTGTCTGTCCGTCTGTCTGTCCCGACGTGCCTACATGTAAATTTGGGGTTAGCGTTTCTGTTGAATTTGACATTCTGAGGTTGTGGTCATTCTGGGGTTAAATTGGTATTGTGGGGTTAAAAAATAGTATTGTGGGGTTAAAAGGATCAAAGGAAGATAATAGGTAATATAAGGGATTACCCCACAAATCCTGTAAGTTCGTCCGTCTGTCCTTCACAAATCGTGTCCGGGCTGTATTGTTTAAACCCCTTAAAGGATTTTCAAATTACTTGGCACAAACAGTCACTGTAACAAATCATGGAGGCTGGGGGAGACATGTGTTATTGTTACAAAAACCCTTCTTGTTTGTGAGTTGATTTTAACTAAACTTGCACATAACTTTTACCACCAAAAGATCTTGGTTCCTTTCTTGAACCAGGCATATCCCATGATTGACTTGAGAGTTATATCCCCTAAAAGGGCAAAACTTGTCTAAATTGTGGTCTTGTCTGCACAAAATTATTGTTTCATTTATGATTTTATTTTTCAGCTATATTTCAATATGAACATGTGAAATTTCATAATAACACAACAACACTCCACCCTCTTCCACCCCACCCCCACATCACAACCCCCTCCCCACACTGAGGTGACCTGCCCCCCCCCCCCCCCCTTAAAAAATCTATTGTTCAGCTATATTTTCAATATAAACATGTGAAAATGTGAAATTTCAAAACAACAGTTCCCCGCATCCCGACACCCTGCACCCCCTCCACCAGGGTGACATCCCTCCCCCAGATATTCTTTTTATTTTCCAGCTCTATTTCAGTATGAACATGTGAAATTTTAAAAGAGCACTTCCACACGCCCCCGCCCCCTCCCCTCCTCCCTCCCATTCAGTTATATATGATTGTCCTTTTTAGCTCGACTAAATATATCAAATACTATCAAAGCTTTGATACTAGCTAGATCAATGTAATTTTGTATGTGATAGAGGGCAATATTGAAATTATGAACAACACTTTGTTAAAATTCATGTTGCTATGGCAACAGAAATAGTCAAAATATAGTTTTCCCATATGGATCCTTTGATGACAAAAAATTATAGTGGCTAGGTTAATGTAATTTGGTATGTGAATACATGGAAATATTGAGATTACTATAGGTTTACTCTCCATCTGTCTGTCTGTCCATCCGTCTCACAATGTTTATCTCGAAAATCACAATGTACATGTATATTTTTTTTCAATTAAATATTTGTCGAAAATAGAAAAACATCGAGCATATTGAGAAAAGTTAAGTCGAAAAGTGAAAAACATCGAGCATATCGAGAAAAGTGAAGTCGAAAAGGGAAAAAGATCGAGCATATCGCGAAAGGTTAAGTTGCATTACCTCTATACTTTTAATCTTTGTCAATAAATTTTATTGACATGTGTAAAACATCTTATCTAGGCGAGTAAAGCCAAGTCGACTTAGCACAAAACATCTCACCAACTGTAGGCCCTAATAAGCTTCCGTAGATTAGCAAAAAATTCACATTATTGAATTTGTTTATGACTTATTGCCATAAGTCTTCTTTCTTTTAAATCAATCAGGTTAGTTTTTTTCTGGAGTATATATCGTATCGTGTGGCGCATACTCTTCTTGTCGCATTTACTATAAGAATTTTTCACTGGTTGCGGGTAAAGATGGAAATATCCGGCACGAGGGTAACTGTTTAGGCGGTAACGAGGCTCCTGCGGGTAAAGATGGGAATATCCGGCACGAGGGTAACTGTTTAGGCGGTAACGAGGCTCCTTTTTCTTGCATGCCCTATTCTTCAATTTGTAGAAGATATAAAGAAAAACGAAGGTTTTTTAAGGCGCTATTTTGTTATAGCAGCGTATGAATTTACGCATTCATTCATAAATTACTGGGTGTAAGACGAGTTTTTCTAGCACCGGAAAAGCACGGGAAAATCCTGCCCGGCAAGAATGTGTATTATTTCATCTCGGTACAAATCAAACGCAAATTAACTTTGCAAAAAAAAAACGTAAACGAAACGATGGGTTACATAGGTAAAATAATATTAAAATGTATATAGCACTGAAAATACGCTGTATCAAGATGTCGCTCGTGATCTCGAATTTGGTTCCATATTGGCAAAAGATTTGTCGCGCTAGAAATAACAACATTTAAGTACATAAAAACTACGCAATATAAAATGTGTATTAAGTTTTCACTGGTTTATTTAATAAATTAAAGATAATTTATTTCCGGTAAGAAACAAACAACAACGACGTTATTTTGTTTGTGTTGTCGTTTTCTTCCCTAATAACGTTTTTCGCTAGTTTGTCAATTTTGGAGATTTTTTTTTTTTTTTTTTGTATTTTCTTGAATTAAAATCAGTAAATTTATGTGATTACATACGGTGACATATTTTGATTTAGCTGGACTTTGAAAAAAAAAACAACAAAGCGTATGCTAAATATCAAAAGGGATGTTTCCGCATTTTTAGGATATTGGCAAAATAACATAATTAATGGATAAGTTGTCTGTTCAGCAAAGAAAAAGCAAAACCATCAAACAATCAGCTGTAAACTTTTTGAAGTTTATGACATAGCTTAAAAAATCGTCAACGTAATTCTGTTAGGGTAAAAATGTAGTGCTGCAATGATGTCAACGGTTTGTCTTTATTGTAAATAAATGTTGGACTTGTCTGCTTTCTCTATTATTTTGTCTAGAAGTTACACACGAGGAATTTCGTAAGGTAGATAAATCATGTCAAAAACAAAATAACCTTGTCACATCTTAGAAACAAACTTAAATTAGAATTGATATTTGACCATATATCAGGGAAAATTCAAGATCTACACCTCGCACTCTTATAAATTACAGTTGCTCGTCAAGTTAAAAACTGGTAGGGACCATAAAAAGGATAAAGTGATATCTTTACACCATTCGATTTTCTTGAAATTTCATACGTTTTTAACAATCCATTTGTCTAAATGTCTGCAAAATTTCTTAAATCTACATTTTTGTATTATTAAAGATATTTTAAAGAATGACAAAGGGGTTGTTAGAAGTTTCGATTGGTGTACTTGTTCCACTTCTTCTCTTGAAAACTTATGGACCATGAATATCTTTAACCATAATCATGCTGGACACGATTGATTCTGCCTTTGCGACAAGTGTAGATCATGCATCAGCCTGCACATCCGTGCAGTCTGATCAAGATATGCACTGTTCACTTTTCAGTCAGTATCTTCTTTTAGCAGGTAATGGCACAGTCCAAACTGAAAGATAAGCAAGTTCATTATAGAAATTTAGGAGGGTAGCCGTTAATCTGCACCTTTCATTAAAACCTTATATTCCTTTGCTTATTGCCTGTCCACATTATGAACCATGGATATAATGGCCACAACTTTAGTTAGCTTCTTCCATTACAGCCATATGATCCTTAAAATCTTTGTGTATTCCTCCTGGGCTAATAAATGTATAAAACATACAAGAGTTTAAAATCAGAGTGTTTATTGTCTATCGGTCTTAGATCATTCTCCAGTTCACGATTACAAACTTGCGTTTATCACATGGGATATATACGGAAACATGGAGGGGACATCGGACTTTTTAATTTTAATCTATCTCGTGGCCACGAGTTATAACTAAGAAAAAAAAACGAAAAACAAAAAAATGTTAACTCGTGGCCAAGAAATATAACTAAGAAAAAAAAACGATTTTTGCTAATTCGTGGCCACGAAATATAAGTAAGAAAAAAAAAAACGATGTTTTGCTAATTCGTGGCCACGAAATATAACTAAGAAAAAAACAACGATGTTTTGCTTATTCGTGGCCGCGAAATATAACTAAGAAACAAACAAAAAACGATTTTTGCTCATTCGTGGGCACGAAATAGAAGTAAGAAAAAAAACAACGAAAAACGATTTTTGCTAAAATTATATATTTTTTCTTACTTATATTTCGTGGCCACGAATTAAGAAATTGTTGTTGTTTTTTCTTAGTTATATCTCGTGACAACGAGATAACATTTTTTGTTTTTCGTTTTTTCTTAGTTATATCTCGTGGCCACGAGATAAATTAAAATTTAAAAAATCCGATGTCCCCTCCATGCTTCCGTAGATATATATATATTCCAATTTCTTAGATT
Organism: Mercenaria mercenaria; assembly: GCF_021730395.1. NCBI lineage: Eukaryota > Metazoa > Mollusca > Bivalvia > Venerida > Veneridae > Mercenaria > Mercenaria mercenaria. The sequence continues at coordinate 74,870,391 of NC_069361.1, read as the reverse complement.
TTCTAGAGCCTTGACTTAAATTAACGTAATTCATTGAACTCTTTCCGCAGAGTTACCGTTATCAAAAGCTGTGCAAATATTTTTTTCTCTGTTAAGCTATCGTAATTCCTGTTTGGTTTAAATAGAAAACCTCTGATTTTATAGGATATTTATAAACGTCGTAATTTCAAGATTGTGTTCGGTGAAATTAAAAAATCTTTTGTTGAAAGATGTTATAGCCAAAATTCTTACGAGGCATGCCGCATTTTTTCTTTTGTTAATTATGCGAGCTTGTGTGTGTTTGTGGGGAGCGGGAAGGATGAGAGTGGGAATTAACGTCCCTTTTCAACCGTTTTACAATCATTTACTCTACTGTGTCTACTTGTAGCAGTGAGCACGATGCCCAATTTAATGGTGCTGCTGCTGGAATATCACGCCGTAGATACATGTAATGACATCGGACTGACCAGTCCTAGAACTATCCTCTATCCTCTAAATGCGAAGCTACTAGGGCCATTTTGACGTCTTTTTGTATGGGCGGTCAGGGAGCGAACCCACGACCTCCCGCACACGAAGCGGGCGGTCTACCACTATGCTATCAAGGTGGTCCGCTTTTGTGTTCAGACTTAAAAAAAACCTTGTTGTGTTAGGTGGGCAGGTGGTATACTAAATGGCCCAGCTGGACTGAGTTGTGTTCATATTTGTCTTCTGTCTTGTTTTGTCGGGTCTGAAAAGTTATTGAATACATACGTATATGGTAGGTTTAGTGGGTTTTTATTTTTATATATTAACACGAGAATTTCGTTGGCCTTTGCAGGAAGGTCTACGCTTTTGTTACCATTACGCGTGTTATGGATTGGCCTGTCGAGGATACCTTAACGTACACCTGTTTGTGACAGAACATGTTGGGCATTAAGAGTGAAGTTTTATGTACAGTTAACCTGTTTCGATCTCACCAGTAGTGTTTTGACCACTGACTGTTCTAGTGCGGTGTCCCATTTTGTTCTTTTTTTTGTACTCGTTTTCTATATGCTTTGTTCTAAGTATTTCGTGTATTTGTCATGTGCAAATCAATACACGCTGCAGTAGGGTTTAGTCTTTTTAGGACCGTGTTTTTAGAACATGGGTATTCGTACAGAGTCCTCGTCCTTTTGAAATAGAATAAGCACTAGAATAACTCTCGTTTTCCTAGCTGCACTGCAGTTCGCAGTTTGCTTTTGACTACATTGCTCTCATTGCGGCTCCTCCTTTATACCATTGTATGGAATGTGGAGTACGATGGGTTACTCTTCTTGTTACAAATTCACATGTTACACTGACTATATCAATGTGTTTCTATTTTCCTTATTAATTCTAGTTTATTGAATGACAACTGTAGGAAACCGAAACCTAATTCCAGGACTGGTGACAACTGACATGGTGGCTTCATTTCGGTCCTTTTATACTCTACAATCAAGACAACTGCGCTTTGAATTTTATTTTGTCACTTTAATCGGGTTTCCATGCTTATTTGTTATGTATTTAAAATAACTTTATATCATAACCTAACAGTATCCAGTTTTTAATCAATTTGTTATCTTTCATACATGTATTTAATAAACGCTTTCTAACCGTTTGTATTGACTAAGTTTTTAATACTGTAAGGTCCTTGTGTTTTAACGAAGGCACTGTTTTGCATTTTTTAATAAATTATTATGCAAAATACAAATAAATTGACAAGCCGACACGATAAAGCCAGTTTACTCAGTGAGTCAGAACTAGTGTACATCTATCCAGAAATATAAGTCTATGCCAACATTTTATTTTCTCAGACATTTAGCTAGCTTGTGATTAAATTTAAATCTATAGCGCTGCGTTGGTCTGTGGTTTTTAAATTAAGAAGGAAACTTCATTTCATTGACGTCATATTTTAGAAAGGCCGCAACCAAAAAATCAATTATGGTTATGGATATATTTATCAATTGGAAGGTTACAAAAATATTTTAACTCCACGGCGGAACGGGAAGATTTTGTATATCGGGAATGGAATCGATGCTTGATAAGGGTATCGATTTCAAAGCAGGATTTTCATTATGTGAAGAATTAATCTGTAAATAGTTGTACAATAAAGTATCATTCGGACGTCTTTTTGTCTTTATTCGTTTTTTGTCGTGAGTTGATATTCTTGAAAACTATGTTCAACAGAGGCCGGTTTCGTATATTAGTGCTGGTCTTGGTTTTAGCCGTTGCAACTGCCGAGGTAAGGCTTTACTTGTTCACAGTCTTGTTAGAATTTGATTATTTTTACCAAAACTGATATTTCAAGGAGTTCCGGTGCTGCTAAGTTAGAGATATTTAATTCTTTGAACTGCGGTTTAATCATGGTTGGCAAAAACTTTGGATTCCATGACATGTTTTGAAATATAATAAATTCAATACTCCAAGTGATTAGGCCTAGTATTACCTTTTACGGACTTTCTTGTGTTTTCATGTTCTTACATAGGACCAATGTCCTCTTACGAAAAAAGACTGCGAATGCAACTTTTCGAGTGACGCCGAGGATGGTGGCGAGTCGATGGCTGCTGATGCCGCGAGCAAGTCCGAAGTTCTCGCGGCAGCCGCTGGCGCCATGAGCCCTCTTCTGATTGGTGGAGCTGGTATGGGGATCTGGAAACTATTGAAACGCGGAGGTGACGATTCCGTACCGGGCATGGATCGACAAGGGTCAGACTTGTCTCAGGAGTCTTCCCCGCCAAAATATTCAAGCAGAAGCGGTAAGATTTAGGTTTCTAACATATGTGTATGGTAAATAAATTAGGACATTTTCAGCGACGCATTTTTTTATAAAAATGTATGTTTTAAAATGCCTTTCAAGTAGTGGTATAAAAATGACATTATGAATGAATGAGATCAAAACTGATGATAGACAGGTGTGTTTCGGTCATGAAAGTTGACCATTTTATATTAAAGATATCCCCAAGATTTAAAAAGTAATGTCACCCTGAAAAGGACTGTCCGATTAGCAGAGAGGTTAACATGCCAATACCTAGAAACACGTCATTCTTGACAATATTCATTCATATTCATAAACGACAATGGACCTTAACACGAAAGTCAAATGTGTCCCTTCGGGACAGAGCTAGTTTCTTAAAACTTTATACGCCGTTTTGTCTGTGCTTCGGATATTGATATAACATTAGAATATTGATTATAACAATCAAAAGATATTGTGTCGTATCTACCAGTTTCATTAAGATGCCTTAAAATTGAACCAGCGGATAGCTAAACAAGCGGATAAGTGTTGGATACTATTGCAGATACTAACCCGCACCTGGGAGGTTAAACAATTGATTTCCTGTAACAGGCGACGACATTAAACATTTTTCATTGTCAAGACATTTAGAAAATCCTTTGATGTCGTAAAAATGTATGTATGTTTCACGTTTTAGGTTCTGTTGTAAGTGTGAGTGAAGAAGTGGATACGGACAAAGACACATTTACTAATACCAGAACTAACAGGAAGTGGGGATCGAACCCTCCGCCTGGTCCTAAGCCAACTACTCCGGTGGGAGACATAAATTCTTGGATGTTTTGATGCACCGAAGACAAAATTTGAAATCGTAAAAAAATGACGATTTAAAACTGAAAATAATGAAATATATTTTTATTCAATTCCCTTCACTTATTGCAAAATGTGTTTGATTTGAATTCTTTCTCTTGGTGAAAAATACGTGCTTAATTCCGTAACTTTATCTATATTTTATCATACATTCGCATCAATTTCAGTTTTCGGGAATTAATCTCTCTTGGTGAAAAAATGAAGTTGCAATAGTAGGGTGACTAACCTTAGTGACATTTGGATACCATAAACACGGTGAAAACCTCTCTATGAGGTAATACAATGTATTTTGCATATATTTTCCTTATTACTTGATGGATTTTCATAAATTAAAGTATGTCGAATGTTTTCATCCGCACAAAGCGTCTGTCATCAGTTCTCAGTACAGTTCTCAAACACTTCACCCAAACGCTTTTCGTGGACTGTGTAGATAATGTACAGTTACGCAGTTGGGCTAAGTGTTTGAGAAAACTACTGAGAACTGATTTCAGACGCTCTGTGCAGAGGAAAGCACGCGTTTTGCTGTCTTACACGCACTTAATTTTATGAAAATCCGTCAAGTAACACGAAAAATATAAGCAAAATGTCACCAGAATCGGAACATTTTCTCCCTGTGTATAGTATCCAAAAGTTAGGTGGGTTGGCCATCCTGAATATGTCGATCAGACAAAATAATTTCAGGTGTGCATTTTGATTAATTATCGGCCATATGGCTTACTAGTCGACGTAAATTTTGAAATTAGCACACCTGCATCTGACATTCGTGCTTTCTATATAGATATTTTGAGATACGAATAAAATTCCAAGCATGCATTATATTTAAAACTCAATTGAAAACCTCATGATGACATAAGCAACGGGGAAAACGTTAGTTATCTCCTGTTGATGTTTTATCGGTTATAGGACTATATCAATTTATTCTCAAACAAAAATAAACAAAACTTATCAACTATCTATTTGATCAAAATATCCTCACTCCAATTTCTTTTGTCCAACCAAGCAAATTAGGAATGTGTTAGTAACTTCAGTTTAAGAGGTCGATCTTATACTGGCAGCCATCGATCAAGAACTAGGACTTCAAAAAGAAAAATGTTCTACTTCCGACATAGCCAATACAATGTCAGCCAAGTTAAGTCTATCGCATCAGTAATATAGGACACCAAAGTTCTTCTTAATTCCGTGAGTAAATAAAATATATTGACTTATTATACACTGAATAACGTGCCAGTTAAAAAAAAACTGTGTCCGAGTGTCCCGAGTTTTGACTATAGGCCAGCAAGCCATGATACAAAAAAAAATGTCATATTTTTTTCGAATTATAATACGTTTTATCTTCAGCCTGGCGAAATCGAAGTGTTGTAAGTAGCACAAACTGTATACTGGCGATTTATATCAGGTAAAAGTAATAATACGCAACATTATACTTTAACGAAGCAAATTTTTTACAGTACTATAAAAGGCAACAGAAAGTTAAGGGCCGAAGTTAAACCATTTTGTTTCTAATAATCTCATAAAACAAAGTTCTTCCAGCATTAAAATAAAATGATGTGTTTGTTTGATTAAAGTATCTTCCTCTGAAGAAAAAACACAATACACATTTTCAGTTAAATCTGCACCATTCGTGCATCTGTTATTCTCTCCGTAAATGGAATTTCGGTCTTGAATAAGCAAGTATTTTTTCACACAGACAAAATTATAGGTCATATGGCGACATTCCAGCTTTTGACGGTGGAGGAAAGCCCCCAATTCACCATACGTGCATTATTTCATTACGAGCTGGCACCTGGGTAGAACCAGCGGCCTTCCGTAACCCAGTTGAATGGCTTTCTCGTATGAAGAATTCAGTTCCAAGCAAGACTCGAATCGGGCAAGTGATTCGTAGTCAGTGATCTTAACAACTCGAGTGAAGTTTGTAACACGTGTTTAGTCAAACGAACGTTTAAAAATCGTCGTCTGAAACTTGAAAGTTAACAGACTGACGTTCAAAAATGCCATAGACATGAAAAAAAATATTGGTATCTCATTTTTTTAAACCCATCTTGAGCTTCGCGAGGTTGTTTTCGGTGTTGTTGAGATCATATAGAAAACGAAAGTAATACGGCAGTTTAACAAGAGCACCGCCTTGCGGGTGCTGACGCTCATCTGATTTTTTTTGTATAATAGAAATATTGTCCTACCCATGATTTTCTAAGTCTAAAAAGGGCCATCACTCTTGCAAAAAGCAGGATAGAGCTATGTTTCTTGATGTACAGTGTCCACTTATGATGGTGAAAAATTGTTGCAAGTTTTAAAGCAATAGCTTTGATAGTTTATGAGAAAAGTTGACTTAAACATAATATTCAACCAAGAAAATGATTTTTCTAAGTCCAAAAAGGGCAATAATTATTGCAAAAAGCAGGATGGAGTTATGTTGCTTGCTGTACAGGGTCAGCTTATGATGGTGAACAAGAGTTGCAAGTTTTAAAGCAATAGCTTTGATAGTTTAAGAGAAAAAGTTGACCTAAACATAAAACTTAACCAAGAAATCTGATATTTTCTAAGTCCAAAAGGGGCCATAAATCTTGCAAAAAGCATGATGGAGTTATGTTTCTTGCTGTACAGGGTCAGCTTATGATGGTGAACAAGTGTTGCAAGTTTTAAAGGAATAGCTTTGATAGTTTAGGATAAAAGCTGACCTAAACATAAAACTTAACCAAGAAAACTGATTTTCTAAGTCCAAAAGGGGCAATAATTCTTGCAAAAAGCAAGATGGAGTTATGTTTCTTGATGTACAGGGTCTGCTTATGATGGTGAACAAGTATTCCAAGTTTCAAAGCAATAGCTTTGATAGTTTAGGAGAAAAGTTGACCTAAACATAAAACTTAACCAAGAAATCTTACATTTTCTAAGTACAAAAGGGGCCATAAATCTTGCAAAAAGCAAGATGGAGTTATGTTTCTTGCTATGCAGGGTCAGCTTATGATGGTGAACAAGTATTCCAAGTTTCAAAGCAATAGCTTTGTTAGTTTAGGAGAAAAGCTGACCTAAACATAAAACTTAACCAGGCAACGCCGACGCAGACGCCGACGCCGACGCCGACGCCGACAACCGCTCAAGTGATGACAATAACTCACCATTTTTTTTCAAAAAATCAGATGAGCTAAAAATACGACAAATATACCCCTGCTTTATTCGACCTACGGTGTGTGCGACTGTCCGTGAACAGAACAGCACATTCGTGTAAAAACATGAACATATACACTCAACAAAATTCCTGATCGGTCAGTTTTTATTGTATTACTATTTTGTTAATAATGCATGTATTTACACGAACTTTCACATACCGACATTTAAATAGGTACTGCAGCTAATTATTGATTTATTTTTGACCGATTCACCGCCAAGTTACCGCATTAGGCGTTTTGACCAATTTAGCATATTTTGCACGTGCAGGGCATGTGCATCAATATGCACGTGTTAATGAACACTTTTGGCATTACTGACGAAAGTCCTACTAGAAAAAACACACGAGTCATCGTGAAATTGACACAAGAGCAACGCGCCCGGGCTGTCGAAATTATACAACAAAATTCAAAATCGGTCACTTAATGAATTGTACTCGGGTTAAATTTCGCCAAAAGAGCGCGGATGGTAAATAACCAACGACTGAAGGTTCTTGTAAACGGAAATAAGGTTAAAAAAAATAGAAATAACCATCAAAGTGACAGCTACAAACAAATTACATCAGAATTCTTTTGAAATTGCAAAAATAATTACACACGTGTCGTAAATGTGTCCCAGCTATAGCAACATTCCGACAGCTCGATCGCATTGCTCTTGTGTCAATTTCACCATGATATGTGTTTTTCTAGTAGGACTTTTCGTCAGTAATGCCAGAAGTGTAAACGAACACGTGCATTTTGGTGCACATGCCCTGCACGTGCAAAATATCCAATATTAGGCAAAACGCCTAATGCGGTTACTTCGGCCAAGAGTCGCAAAAAATAAATTAATAATTAGCTGCAGTACCTATTCAAATGTCGGCATGTGAAATTTCGTTTAAATACATGCATTATTAACAAAATAGTAATACAAATATGAACTGACCGATTAGGAATTTTGTTGAGTGTACTCGCTGACAGGAAGGAAAAGACGGCTCATCTCCATTTAAAACGAAGACAATTTGTTTAATTTCACACCACCGACACAAATATGATATAGCAACGAGCCCGGTGCCTCTCCGGGCATTATTTCAGGCACGAGGGTGTGCCTGGCTTGAACCACTGACCTTCCACTCATCCTCGCATGAGAAATTCTACATCCAAAACTACAGAGACGAGGATCAAGCGATTTGAAGCCAGGAACCTTAACCAATCGGCCAGAGGCTCTTCTGCATTGACTGTCCCCCTGAACCGCGCAGACTACTGTGAAATCATTTTTATTCGCGTAGGACGAATTTTCGCGTATTTGGCGCTAGGACCGATGCGCGAATTAAAGACCGCGTTATTATTATTTTTTAATTATATTTTTTTTCATTTCTAAAATTGAAAATGCGCGAATTAAAGCCCGCGCGAAACAGTCCTTTTTCACATTTGCGCGAAATTTCATGCCAGCGAATTTAAATGATTTCACAGTAAATAAGAAAAAGCATTATTTTAATGCACACCTCTTAAAGCTAAGCTAGTAAACAACTCGAGCGATCGCTTGCTAACAAAAATAACTGCAATACCAATTTCAATATGCCCATTTTATTTTTCACACGAGTGACAGAAAATCGCGAGAGCCAGGTAGTTTTGCTGACCAGTTCCAGCTACGACCTGACGTATATTGACAGCGAACGTTTCTACAGATTTGGCAAGACCGTGGTGGTCGCACGTTTTGAAACGGCCGTGACTATAATGGTGCCCAAGAACTTGTTCCGATCCGTTTCGCAAAATACAGTTAGCCATATATTCTGTCATCGTTGTCTGTTATTACACACGTGTATGCATTTGATTAACAGTAGAAAGTATTAAGGAATCAAATCTCCTTTTTTGCTTCTCTTTATAGATGGCTCCGACAGTACACGTTCGCGTGTTGCTTTTCTAAACATGTAATTATGTATATTCTCTATTCAGATTCTGCTTTGTGTTTTTTTTTACCTTAAACTAAAAGCACTAAACAAAAGTTTCATATAAATATATGATCATATTATATACTTCTTAATATACATATCATATAACATATTTACATGATCAGAAGATGAATCAACCGGTCGTACGTCAGTCATCCATGACAAATGTATATGGTTTGGACCCGGATTATCTGAATTTTGTTATCAGGCTGCATTTGTCACAGCGATTCATCACTAAAGACGAGCAGGCTACGACAGTCGACTTGGAAAGAGCAATCCCTAGAGGACGTACAAAGAATAGAATGAAAAAAAAATGATATTTTGTTTTTATTGCACAAAAAGAAAGTAACAGTACACTTTTTATATGATTAAATCACAATGCCATATTCTCTAAAAACCGACAAAATGTCAAACTATCCATACAATATCATAAATATAACAAGACATCAATGTCCCAGAACGAAATAATAGCTGCCAATTTGATTCGACACTCCGTTTTAAGTCAGTATGTCTATTTTATGATACTGGGTTTTTTTCGTTAAAGAAAATTTAATGCGAGCACTGCTGGGAAATTTAACAGCCGTTTCTGTATTACCTATACTTATGTAACAACAACGGGAAGTAAGAACCAACCAAACTGCTGATATACATTCATTAGAGGTTCGTGAGAAATTGCTTTTGTTGTTTTTTTTTCCATTTCGGAAAGAAAGTAGAGGGCCCAGTATGCAGTGGAGAAGAACTATTTGAGCAGACAGACTCATGCAAGGTCAAAGTTCTATTTAGACCAATAATGTGGTCCATTAGATTTTTCTACTTTTAATGCTTCACGGTGTGCAAATACGTAAGTACGTTACAGACCAAAGCTAAGATAATCAAGCAGTTCATGAAGTTATTAGAAGAAAACAGCTGACGCCCGAGTACTCAACATTTATACTAACAAGCAAATTCGATTAATTGGTATCCCCTGCCGAATGGATTTGTGTTGAGAAATGGCAAAGAAATATATCCAGCAAAAAGACTAAGAAGCAAATAATTTCATTACATTTGAACTTAAAAGAACAGCAGTCTTTAAGAGAACACAATCAAGTAAGATATCTGGAACGTGGGTAGTGATGGGGGTAAGGGTTTACAACTTTACATGTTGAGGAAGTTGTGTGACCAGCATTGTGAAGGTGACCAGGTGTGGGTACACAACTTTACATGTTGGTAATAAATGTTCATGGAAAACAAGAGCTGTCCGGGGACAGCAATGCTCGACTATTCAACAGCCTTGTCAGTAGAATGAAAATAAAAGTTGAACAAGAGGACCATGAAGGCCCTGTATTGCTCATCTGACCTACTGACCTAAAGATCATCAAGATTAACATTCTGACCAAGTTTCATATAGATATGGTCATAAATGTGAGCTCTAAAGTGTTACCTAGTTTTTCCTTTGATTTGACCCGGTGCCCTAGTTTTTGACCCCACATGACCCAGATTCGAACTTGACCTAAAGATCATCAAGATTAACATTCTGACCACGTTTCATGAAGATACAGTCACAAATGTGGCCTCTAGAGTGTTAACAAGCTTTTTCTCGATTTGACCTAGTGACCTAGTTTTTGACCCCACCTGACCCAGATTTGAACTTGACCTATAGATCATCAAGATCAACATTCTAGCCAAGTTTCATTAAGATATGGCCATAAATGTGGCCTCTACAGTGTTAACTAGCTTTTCCTTTGATTTGACCTGGTGACCTAGTTTTTGATCCTACATGATCCAGATTCAAACTGAACCTTGAGACCATCAAGATTAACATTCTGACCAAGATTCATGGGGATACGTCAAAAAATGGGGCCCTTTCAAACGTTTTAAAAATTTTCCCTTTAAATTTTTGATTTGGGTGCCCTTTTTTTTTTGGGACCCCAAAAACCCCAATTTTAAAAAACGTCCAAGATTTATTAAAGGATAACATTCGGCCCCAAGTTTCTTTAAACTGGGAAAAAATTTGGGCGACCTCTAGAGTTTTTAACAATTTTTTCCCCTTTGATCTGACCTAAATGACCTGTTTTTGCCCCCCAGAGCCCCAAATATCGAAAGCGCCCCAAAAATTTTATTAAAAAAAGTAATAACCCGCCCAATTTTTCTTTAAAAGTTTGGGGGCCAAAATTTGGGTGACTTCTGGATGTTAACAATTTTTTCCCTTTTGATTTGCCCTGATGACCTATTTTTTTGACCCCAATATGCCCAAAATATCAAACTCGTCCAAGTTTTTTTGAGGTAACTTTCAAACCAAGTTTCATTAAATTGGGCCAAATTGTCCCCTTTCAAATTTTAACAAGTTTTTTCCTTTGATTTGCCCTTTGGTGACCTATTTTTTTTTGATCCCAATGACCCCAATATCAAACTCGCCCGAAGATTTTTTTGGGGAGTAATTTTCTGCCCAAAATTTTAAAAAAAATTTGGGGCCAAAATTGTGACCTCTAGAGTGTTAAAAACTTTTTCCTTTGTTTGCCCCTGGTGCCCCTATTTTTTTGACCCCGTTTCCCAATATCAAAAACCTTTTCCAAGTTTTTTATTGAAGGAACTTCTGACAAAGTTCTTAAGTTTGGGCCAAAATTGTGACCTCTAGGTGTTAACAAGCTTTTCCCCTTTGTTTTACCTGGACCTATTTTTGATCCCAGATGATCCAATATAAAACTCGCCAAAATTTTTTATTGAGGTAATATTCTGCCCCAATTTTTCTTTTAAGGGGGGCCCAAATTTTTGTCCCCTCAAATAGGGGTTAAAAAACCCTTTTCCTTTGTTTTGACCTGGTGACCTATTTTTTTTGACCCCAGAGGGCCCAAAATTTATCGGGATTTGTCCAAAATTTTTTTGAGGGGTAACTTTCCTGCCCAAATTTTCATTAAAAAATTGGGGCCCAAATTTTTGTGACCCTAAGTTTTAAACCCAATTTTTTCCTTTGATTTGACCTGTGACCTAGTTTTTTGACCCCAGATGCCCCAATTTTGAATTTGTCCAAGTTTTAAATTAAGGGGTAAAATTCTGACCAATTTTCTTTAAGTTTGGGCCAAAATTGTGACCTCTAGAGTTTTAAACAGTCTTTTTGTTGCGAGGGCCGGGGGGCCCACGGACACGGGGCCCATCACAAAAGTTTCACCTTTGGGGCACTTCGTGTTTCGGGTGGGGTTTAAAAACCCATTTTTACTTGGTAAAAAAAATGAGTGAAGTTTCAATCCTTTTCCCATTAGTGGTTACTGAGATACCCAAAAACATACAAGAATTTAAACCAAAATTTTGGGGACGGGCACGCCGACCCAATGGGTGAGTCCAATAGCTCTACCTATACTTTGAAAATCGAGCAAAAAAATGAAACATTTTTAATAAAATTCTATAAAATTGTTATTTTTGGTTTTGTACAAATGTGGTTTTTTAAACAAATAAAGGGGCCCAATAACTCTGAAGTTACAAAGAATCCTGACGAAATTGAGTGGGGGAAATCCCCCTTTTGGTAAACTTAATTTAAATTTAAGTTTCTTTTTTTTCTGGGCCAAATACAAAATTTTAATAAGCAAAATTGCCATATTTATAGAAACCCTATACCGTTAAAAACCAAAATCTGGTTTTTATTTGGGAAAATCTGACTGAAACTTGCCCGGCCGTTTTTCCTTTAAATAGTGGGAACATATAATAAAATTTAAAATTAAAAATTTTCCCAAACCATTTCCCTTTTTTAAAATTGGTTCGGGAAACGGACGGAAAGAAAAACAAAACTGACAACCCCAAAAAACTATACCCCCTCCCCCTTTCCCAGCGGAAAATAATAACTCTTAAAAAATTTTTAAAAAAAATTTAAAGTCCTAGAAAGTTTTTTTTAAAAAATTTTTTAAAATTTTTTTAAAAACCGCTTTTTTCCCCCCCTTTTTTTTGTTAATACCCTGTTTGCCCTGCACTTGAAAAAAAATGAAGGGAAGAAACCCGGGTTATTTTTCCCCCAACATTAAAAGGGTCAGATTGATGTTTAAAAATAGCCAATGCAATTTTTCCCACAAACTTTTTTTTTTTTTTAAAATTTTCCCCTAGCCCTTAAAATATTTTACCGATTTTGGGTAGAACACATTTAAAATTTAAAAATTTCATGTAAAAACCAGTCTTTTGGGTTTTAAAAAAAGCTTCCATTTTTTTGGGTATTAGAAACACTTTTTAAACTTTTTTTGGGCTATACATGCATTAGATATGCCCTTTATTGATCTTAAAAACCCAGAAACATGACTACTTTTCCCTACACAAAAACATTTTAAAATTTTAAATTTTTAAAGTAATTGTTTCTTTTTTCAAAGATGTTTTGGGGGGGCGTCAAAATGTATAGGATCTATAAAAAAAGGGGGCCAGGGTTTGGCCCTGTTCATCCACTTGAGTACCAATTGGGGTCCCCAAAATGATTGTAAATTTTTGACAAGAGAAACACAGGAATACACATTAAATATCATCAGGAAAAACCTTTTTCTTGTAACACCCCTTTTTAAACCTAGTCGGGGAAATTTTCCAAATACCAAGTTTGAGGTCCAAAGCTAAAATGCCCCGGGGCTTTTTTGTACTGAAAGATTTTATTCCATACCCTAAAAGACTTAAAAAAATTTTAAAAACCCAATCTCATTAGATGCTACTGAAGTATTCGTTTACAAAAAAAAAAGGGGAGGTAATCTTTCAAAAATTCAGTCAAATTAACTACCCTATTTTTCCGAGCCATTTTGTGGCAAAAAATGACTTTTCAAATCTTTATCTTCAATGGTTTCTGAATCCCCCCAAATTTTAATTTAAAAACAAAAGGGGGAAAATTGGGGACATAAAATCAGCCCCATAGCTATTACCCTGATTCCCCCCTTTCCCAACTAAAGACAAAAATAAAATTTCAAAAAGTTCTAAAAATATTTACTGAGAAAAATTTTAATTTTTAAACTAAAATCGGGGGAAGGTAACCCTGCTTTGGGAATTGCATGTAAAAGATACAGAGTACAAGCCTATACAAAAAAATATTATGAAGAAATTCATATTAAATAAATGTTCAATCAAGATTTTTATCTAATTAAATATTTCTTTCCCAAAGGAAAACATAAAAAAACCTTTTAAAAACCCAAAATCTCTTGGGGAAGCCTCTAAGGTTTTTCATTTAAAAAAAAAATAAAGGGAGGAATTTTGTCAAAAATTTCCCGTCTTTTTAAACTTCCAAACCGATTGTCCAAGTCCATCTGTTACAAAATTTAAATTTCAATCATTATCTTCATTATTACGAGATATAACCATTTTAATTTGAAAAAAAGGAAAGGGAAAATTTGCCCAAAATCAGTCCATATTTAAACTCCCAAAAACATCTCACCCAAACTAATGCAAAAAATGAAATTTCGAATAAGTCCAATAAGAACTTACTGAAAAAAATCCATTTTAAATTACAATCAGGGGGGTAATCAAAATTTTAAAATAACCCCTTGAACTTAAGTTTGGGATCTGACAATTCGCCCGGGAATCCAAGATTTAATTGTTGTTGTAGATTTTTGGGGGGGGGGGGAATTTTGTTTTCGAATAAAAACCATAAATAAAATTCTCTATATGGCGCAAAAGCCCAAATAGAAAATTTTTGGACCAAAAATGAAGCTGCTATTGTGCAGACGGGTCAAAATAGCAAATTTCAAAAAAAAGCTTTTTTTGGCCCTTTTTTGGGCCAAAACCTCGGGAAACCCTTTAAAAGGGAATCTGGCCTTTTAAAGAAAGGAACCGAAAATTTTAGGGGACACAATTTTTGTGCAATTTTTGGTTTTAAATTAAAATCATAACTGAAGTGCTATTGGGGCCAGACAATTCAAAATAGCAAATTCCCCCCCTTTTCCCAAGGGCCGTAACTCATAAACCCAGAGGAATCTGGCCAGTTCAAAAAAAGGAACCAAGACTATGATACAAAAGTTTTTTGCAAGTTTGGAAAAAAATCAAACCCATAAAAAAGCTGCTTTTGGGCCCAAAAAGAAAAATTGCAAATTTTTGGGCCCCTTTTCGGGGGCCAAAACCCTCTAGAACCCATGCGGGATTGCCATTCAAGAAAAACCAATTTTAAATGGGGGATACGATTTTGGGTGAAAAGTTCGGTTAAAATAAAATCATAAATAAAACCCAAATATCTGCAGACAAAAAAATTGTTGAGGGAAGGACGGACAGCTGTCGACGGACACTGACGAAGGGTGTTTCAAAAAACCCTCACCTTGTCATGTTTAACAGGGGGAGCAAAAAAAGAAATCCCTTTCCTACTGTTCTAATAAAATCTGAAGCCAAAATTTTTTTTAAACTTTAAACGTACAAAACAAAAAAAAAAACAAATAATTTTTTAACAAGAGAGTTCTAAAGGCCCTGTAGAGTTTCCCCCAACCCTATTTCTTATCCTAGACAACCAACAATGACAAAAAAAAAAATTTATGTAAATCAGGTAAAACCCAATAACCCAGATTTTCCCGTGTCTGAACAAATTTTTTTTTTTCCCTTAGAGGGGCCAAAACCCCATGTACATTTAAAAAGAATTTAAGTACAAAATTTAAAACTTGAAGTTTTAAAATCAAATATGGAAACCCAAGGTTTAATACGGCAAAAAATTTTTAAATTCATTTAAATGGATTCAACCCACCTGTGCATCCTGGGCATTGGCCCAGGATCCATCCCTGTTTGTTTTCAAACCCAAATTGCAATTAGAGAAACCAAAACTAAACCAAAGGGGGGGTTTTGCAAATGCACTATTTTGGGGTTTTCTCTTTGTGTGGCCCCATTTTATCAAGATAATTTTTAAAAATGAGCTTTTGATCATTTGTAATTGGTTGGTAACATGTTTTTATCAAAATTTCTTTTTATGTAATTGAATACTTCTATAGCTCTTTTTCCTTAAACATTTTCCCTCGACTTTCAATAACAACAGCACAAAAAATTTTAAAATTTCCCTTGGTCACGATCAAAAAACCATAACAAAAATTAAATCGGGAAATGTAACCAGCTTTGGAAAAAAAGCAAAAATTTTTACTCTTTTAGTTTTTTCACTTTCATTCAACTGGAACCCGGGATTGCCATTTTTTTTTTCGTTGTTAAAGTCTAAAAACACATCCGAAAAAAATTCCTGCGTCTCGGCAAATTATCCAAAACATTACCTTTAAAAACAGATCTTAGTAAAAAAAGGGCAATCGTTCTATCCACATTTTTTGCCCAAATGGACTGGCCCTCGGGTGGGATTTCTCTTAAACCTGGTTTTTTTTAAACGATTTTTTTTAAACAATTAAACAAGGTCGGGTCATATACTCACCAAAATCTGCATTCGTTCCCCTTTTTTTGCTCTTTGGGTCCCGGGTTAACTAAACTCAAAACCATTTTTTTCCCTCTAAAAACGGGCCAGGGCGATTACTGAAAAATTAGTCACATCCGGGTAACTGCGCCCCCTCCCCCACGTGAATGTCATTTTAAAATCTCAAGTCAAAAAATATCCGGGAAACCACTAATTTCCTTTGAATCCACCAAGACTACAAGTTTTTCCACAAATTTTTGGGAAATTTCCCTCACACTAAATTTCATAAGAAAAATCTGTATTATAAAATTTTTGCCCATCTCTCAATGGTTTAGCAAAATCGAAATCATCATCTTGCATTGCATTCGTTACAGCAGATTTCTCCTTAATTTTAGTCAACTCACTATTTGCTGAATTTTCATTTCAAAAACTAAAACTTTTATTTTTTGTTTTTATTTTTTTTTCCCCCAAACTTCTTCTGTACCTGTTTGTTTCCTTTCTTTTTCCCCTTAAACCTTTCTTGACGTAATTCACCCGCATTTTTATTACCATTAGTATCAAATTTTTTTGGCAATATTGTTTTCCCCACTTTAAATTTCTTTTGCCCCTTTTAAAACTCTTACTACTTCTGCACATGCTTTTTGCTTTCCCCATAAAACCGTCCCCATTTTCATTTCCCCCAACCTGCTCAGAATCATTTCCCTTACCCCCTTTTCTTTGCTTTTTGCCCCTGGTTTAACTTTAGGGGAAATAAAATCATTTTGGGTTTTAAAACCGGCAATTCTTTTCATCATCACTAGTTTGTCATCAGGGTTTTAAATTTTCTACTCTTTTTGGGAATATTGCTTTTTTCCCAATTCTTTTTCCTTTTTAAAGTTTTCCTGACATTTGTGCGGGCCCTTTTTTTATTTTCCCTAAAAATTTTTTAAATCTTATTTCACTTAAACCCTTTCATTTTTCCCCATCTGTACGCTCTTTGTCGGCTAGTCTGAAAGGCCGGGTAAACCTCTTTCCCACTTTTTCCTTTTTCCCTCTGCATTCCCCAATTCCCGGGATCAATGTTCTTTCCTTTTGCTCCTCTTCAATTCACCCTTTTCCCCCTCCCCTAGCAACCATTCATCTTCCTCTTTCCCCTGAACCAAAACCCCAAAAAAAATTTCCCTGTAATGAGATTCTTCAAAGGGGAGGGCCTTTTTGAAAACACATCAACAACATTTTTTTGAAAATTTTATGGGAACTTTTCCCCCCTCATGTCCCAATGGCTTTTCCCCCAGAAAAATTTTAGATACAATGAATGTATATCAGAATTTTTCAAACATTTGACTGCTGCACGGGGAGTCCCGCAATAAAGCTCCCCTTTATATTTATTAAGTCCACTTCCTTCGTGCTTTAAACTGTTGATGCATCACTGTCCCCCTTCCTTTTCCTTCTCTTCTTCTTCAAAAAATTTGGGTTTGAAGTTTTGCTTTCGGTTTTCACTTCCCTTTTCCCTTTTCACTTTGCCATTTTGCTTGCAGTATTTTTTTGGGCCCTTTTAAATTTGTTTGCTGAAACTTTTTTTTTGTTTTCCATTTGGGGTTTTGGGTTTTTTTTGGGTTTTAACAAAACCGTCTTCAAAAACTTCATCTGAAATAGCTCAAAAACGAGGAGCTGCCTTCTTTGCAATATAAAAAAAATTTTTAGTTAACATGAACGAATCCTCAAAATCCCCATCGTCCCCCCCTTTTTAAAAAATGTTTCATGCCTTTTACTATTCTTTTTAAAAAATTCTTGTCTTTCTTTCTCCTTTTATGTTGTTAAACAATGTCTTTTCCCCCTTGGGTTAAAAGGAGAATCAAAAACCCGAACTTTTTTTTTTTCTTCTTACAAAAAAAAAACCTTTTCATCCAAAACCTTCTCAAAAACTGAAAGGGCTCTAATCTTTAAAATGTTTAGTGGTTTTGATCATTATCCACCAAGGTTATTTTCCCCGGTTCCGGTCCAAAGGGTCTAAAAGATGAGCCCTGTATTGCTAAATTTTGGTGTAGTTTCCGTTGCTCTTATTGGTTTTGGGAAACCATACTCAACAGGGGGTGCAAAATTTTTTGGGTTTCTCTAAATGGTTTAAAACTTTTTAACTTTTTTTTTCTGACTGAAACAAGGGGGCTTTTTATTATCCCGATTATTACAAAACAACCAAGTTTTTTTGAGTAAAACTTATCTTTAAAAGCTATTCAAATAGTGAAAAATAAAAGAGTCATCAAAACATCAGGGACAGATCCCTCATTTTTTAAAAAAAACTGATTTTCTGGGTTTTTTTTCAAAATTAAAAGGGAAAAGCTTTTGTTTGATCATCACATTTTAAACCTTTTCATTTAAAATTTCCGAGAAAAATTGATAGGGCTTACAGCAGCAACAGGTGTTTTATGTTTTTCCCTCTGGGGAATATATAAAAAAATTTTTGACTAGAAAAAATGAATTTACAGCTACTTTTTATCCCAAAATTTGCTTTTAATTTTTCGTTTTCCCTTTATTTTTAAAAAATTTACTCATTTTGTTCATCAAACACATTTTTGGTTTCCCCTGAATCTATCCAATCGTCAAGATCTTCCCTAAAAATGCCAATAATTTCGAAAACTCCGTACAAAAAATCTTCAAGCCCCATGGGTTTGTGTCCAAAAGCAACTTAGCAGTTGGGGATTCGTGTTATCGTTGTGACTTTCTCTCCCAGTTTTCAGTTTACTGTTTTTCACATTTGTCTTACTCACTAGTGTGTTGGCTTCATCAACATCTATAAAGTTATTTTCAGAATGCTCTTGTATAGCCTTTTAATTTTTCCCTTTTCCCCAAAAAAAAAATTTGAAAGGGGCCTTTTAAACCCTTACGTTTTTATGTGGAAAATTCGGAAAATCACTGAAAAGTGACTGACTTTCCCTTCCCCTTGTTGTTCTGAAAAAGGTTTTACCCAAAGGGCGTTTGCACCATTATACATATTTAAACCCTTTTTTTACTTTTTTAAATATCTTTTTCTTGCCTGCTTTATCCAGTTTGTTCAGTTTTTTTTCCAAAACATCTGTTT
The DNA here is from genome assembly GCF_021730395.1 of Mercenaria mercenaria. NCBI lineage: Eukaryota > Metazoa > Mollusca > Bivalvia > Venerida > Veneridae > Mercenaria > Mercenaria mercenaria. Next base: position 74,851,370 of record NC_069361.1, on the reverse strand, counting down.
TTCCCAAAAAGTTTCCCCTTTTTCTCTATTTTCTAGTATTGATTTCATTTGAACTTCACACCGACTTTGAAAAAAACGACTTGTAAATGCAAACTTGACTGAGGCGACTTGAGGGAGCTTTTGTGAACTTGTTTGCTTTAGGAGAAAAGGGGGAATTTTGTCATCCTCAAAATCCAAACCCCAAAACAAAAACCCGGGATGTCTATTCCCCCCTTTAGAAGAAGAGGAACTTTTTCTAGAAATACTTTTCTCTGACGAATTTGTCTTTTTTTCTCCATCTTCGAAATTTTCATTTGAAGAAGGAGACATGTTATTAATGTCTTTTGAACAATCTTCTTTACTGCTATCCCCTTCTGAAATACTTTGATCTCCAGATTTTAAGTTTTCAAGTGATTTTTTAAAACTGAACCTCGGGCTTGTTATTTCAATCAAAGGCCAATTTTTTCTAGTATTATAAAATTTCCCTTTTTCAAGGGGATTCCCATGAGTCCCTTTAAAAGCGGCTTCACTGCTGATTTTTGATGAACCAGATGGGTTTGACCGCCACTGTGAACAAAATCAAGAGCCTGTGTGAAAGTAAAATTTTCGTACTCGTCTCCCTGTGGCTTATTTCCCCCATGGGTTTTTTATGTCCATGAAAAAATCAAACATCTTTGTCATTTGCAAAAAAAGATTTTAATTTTTGGGTTTTTTTAAATTTGAAAAAAGGCACCAGACAATTTTTCAACTACACTGATTTTATCATAGAAAATTAAACTACTTTAGGAACTAAGTTCACAAAACAAAAATTTTTTTCTTTTTTTTAAAGTTTTTTAACCCTTTCAAATAAAAGAAAAGCATCAGAAGCTTTTTAGGATTTGCCCTTTTCGGTTTCTTTGCATGAAAAACTATTTTCTGACGATACAGGGGTTTTCCCCAAATTTTTATCAAAAAAACATTTTCAATTTTTTTCTTTTGCTCCCCCTTTTTTCATTCCTTTGAAAAATTTCTGACACTGGCAAAATGGTCCATTTATGTTTTTTTTTGTTTTTTTACTCCCCGCTCTTCATCTAACCCAAATCATCATTTTTTTGAAAAACATGTCATCTCATTAACCATAAAATTAACCCAGTACAAGCAAAAAATCAAACTTTAAAACCTGTTTTTTCCTTAATATCTTTAAAATTTAATCCTTTTCCCTTTTGAAATATTTAAACCTTAACTCATTTTTCATTCAAAACATTCTTTTCCCCAAACCTTCTTTTTTTGGGGTTTGGTAGGTTTATTTTTTCAAACCAGTTCCCTTCCCAATTTTGGATGGGGGTTCCCGCTTTGGGAAACCAAGGGGTTCCTTACTCCTGTATCTTCTTACTATTTTAAGATTTTCCCCCGAGGTTCTTGATTTTTAAATTTTTTTTTTCATCTTAAAGTCAAAAGGACTAAAATTTTTTCTGAAACATTGTGGGCACTTTTTCTCGTTTTTTTATTTTTTTGATGCCCTTCATTTTCATTTACAGTCTTTTTTTTTTTTTTTTTTTTTTTTTTTTTTTTTTTTTTTTTTTTTTTTTTTTTTTTTTTTTTTTTTTTTTTTTTTTTTTTTTTTTTTTTTTTTTTTTTTAACCCTTTATTCACCTCATTAATTTTTTACATCAAAAGGCTGAAACCGGCATTTTCCCTTTTTGGGAGATCTAGCTATACTTGAGGGGTTTTTGAAAAAATCATTCATCAAAGTTTTTTAGGGTAAAACCCCAAGTATTTCCCTTCCTTATTTTTCCCTATGGCCCCTTCATCTATTGGGAGTAATAAATCAATATTTTCAAAAGTTCGTCTTTTTTTTTTAATGCCCTTTAAAAAGTTTTTTCAAAACCCCCCTCTGGCGGGGAGTTTTCCCAATCCTGAAAAAAAACCGTTACTTAGTCTTTTAAAATTTTCTGTCCCCAAACTTTAGAAAACAGATCCAACTGACGAGTTTTTAAAGTCTTATTTTTATTTAAATTTTTGAAATTTTTTATGCCCTGGGCCTTCGGGCAATTCAAATAAATTTTTTTTTTATTTACTTCCGATACTTCCAAATTTCAGAATCAAAGTCCTAAAAACATTGGGCTGCCCATTAATTTTAAAAAAATGTCCCGCCCCCTGTTTTTTCGCCTCTTATCTTTTTCTAACAGTGCAATGGGCCCTTCCTTTTCTAAAAAATTTTGCTTTAAATCATTTTGCGCTCTTTTAAACCCTTTACAAAACTCTTTTTTGAATCTTTCCTTCTTTTTAAAATTTTATTCTATATTCAATTTTTCCACTTCATCCATAAAATCCTAAACCCCATAAAATCAAAAACCCCGCTGCATCAACCCTTTTTTTTTAAAAATTTTTTTGAAACCCTTTTTTTTTCTGATTTCCTTTTCCCAAACAAATGTTTTGCTTTTTTTTAAAACTAATTTAAACATTATCGATGGGGGCCCTCCCATCATCCCACCAACATCAAAATTTAAGGGAAAACTTTTTCACTGCTTATTTTCCAAAAATTTTTTTCTTCCAGGAAAATCAAAATTTTGGTAAAAATTTTCACTGGGGCCCCCAAAATTTTTGATTTTCTAAACACAATTTTTTTTCCAACCTGCCTTCTCTCCATTTTTTTTGTTCTGAAAAAGATAACACTAATATAAATATTCAAAACAGCTGAAAGTAAAGGGAACTTATAAGAAAACATAAATGGAATATTTTCACTGACAATCAATGAGTCTTCATCCTGCCAAACTTTTGTCAAGAATCCTGTTAATATATGTGTGTTGCACAGCAAGAGAGTAAGGTTGGTCAAAGGTCAATTAACTGAACAATAAAGAAATACTTTAATAAGCGTTTTAAGGAAGATTTTCTGCTAAAATAGTTTACAAATTTTTTTTAATAAATAATCCCGGAAAAAACTATCAAAAAATCAATTTAAAAATTTTAAAAAAGACAAAAGTAAACTAAAACCTCCTCCCCTTTTTTGCTTTTTCGGGGGGGGGGAAAAAGAAAATTTAGTATTTAAGGGACCCCCCAGTTTTTTCCTGACTTTAAAATATAAACTTCATTCAAATATTCTGCCTCTCTAAACCATTGGATTTATAAAAAGGGGCCAAAAGGTTTTTAAAATAAAAAACTAAAAATTTATTTATTTTCATTTAAACCTAAAAAAAAATCAAAGCCCCCCACCCCCAATCCGTCTCTGTTTTCGGTTTTATGACTCAGGGGAAAAATTTTTTTAAAAAGTTTTTCAACACAAACCTTCAAGAACTTTAAAGTGTATTTTTCCTTTCGGGGAAGGACCCCTAAATCTGGGCCCCGCTGAGTTTTAAACCAAAAGAGAACACCTGTTTAAAACTTATATGCCAAAAAAAAACCTCTAAAGTTGTACGACCCTAAAGGGCCAAATTCACAATTTGGCTGAATAACTTTCCCCTAAAATTAATGTTTTTTAAACTGGGGTAAAAACTTCTGAGATACATGCGACACAAAGTTAGGCCCCTTTTTATGCCTTTTTTTAAAATAAATCAAAGGGGCCCTAAAACCCGGTCCCGGAAAGTGTGAGATCCAAAACAAAAACCCCCGGGGGCACAGTTTTTTCCTTTTGCTGTTTGATGACCCTGGGGGAAATACTTTCTGAAAAATGAACAAAACGAATTCGGGCGGACGGGACTGCAGACAACCCAAGGGGAATTCTAAGGGAAATTGGGCACAAAAAAGTCCTTTTTTAAAATTTTCAAGGGGAAAACAAAAGCATCCTTTTTTTTTGGGCCCTTTTTGGGTTTTTACTGGGCCCAAATTTAAAAACTGTGTAACAGTCATTTCCACCCTTCATAATAGTTTTTACTGAATAAGGTGTTATTTCTTTTCCCGTTCAAAATGGGGAAAAAAACAAAGGTTTTGTGGGGGGTATATTTAAGGGCATTATCCTTTTTTTAAAAACCGTTTTGATGTTTTTCCTTTTTAAAACAAGTAAGAAAAAAAAAAAGCACCAAAAAGGAAAGATTTTGGGGTTTTAATCATTTAAAAATTTCAAGTTTTTTTTGAATTAAATTTGTTTTATATTTGGTTAAGCTTCAAATAAAAAAAACAACCCAAAACCAATTTCCCCCCCCAATAAGAAACATAATGCTGGATTGACCAGTTCCTTCACCATTCTTAATGTACTGAATTCTTTTAGCTAATTAAATTTTTTTTCCACCTGTAAAATTGGGTTTTCTGAAAACCCTTATTTTTTTAACTTTCACCTGAATATAGACCCAAGGGGGGTGGTTACAATGACCCTTTGGGATCATACGACGTTCAACGCACAGATGGAAGTTTTTTGGGGTTTTTTCACTCACTGCTGCGGGGAAAAAACTTTTTATCTTATCTTTTCCCCTTTTGATTTTTTTGGTGTTTGGGGTGACCCCGTGCTTTAAAAGCCCTTGTATATTTTGCTTTATGAAAGAAAGTGAAAAATTTTTCCCGTAAAAAAATTTAAATTTTTTTTAGTATTAAAATAGTGCAAAAAAAAATGTCCCCTTTTTTTTTTTTTTCATTTTTTCTTTTCTATTTTTTAGAAAAGGTATTCCCAAAAAGAATATCCAGCTCTTGCCACAACATTGGGGTAAAACCCCCGACACAGCAACAGTAATTCCCCAAAATGCTACTCCCCAATTATGCATTCAGAAGCAAAAGATTTTTTAATCCTCCAATTTTTTCAGGTTCCTCATTTTCTTTTCCCGGGGAGTTTATGTGTTTCTTTCCCCTGGGAAACGTTTCAAAATTTCCCTGAGCTGTACAAGATGCCGGAACCCAACTTGGTCCACAAGTTTTATGTCCTAAAGTATTTTGCCAGGGGGACCACTCTGAAAAGGGATAAAAAACTGCCATCTCTGTTCGAAAAAAAATTTTAAACAGTCCCGTATTAAAAAAAATTAACATTCTCTTATTTTAAAAAATTTTTCTCAGTGTTTTCAGTACAAATGCTAGTTAAAACATAATTTTTCAAAAGAAATAAAACTGAAATAAAACTTAAACCCAAAACCATAGAAACACAAAAAGGGCCCCCCGATCCCTTCATAACTGCTAAAGGACAAAAAAAAACTCAGGTCACTGTGCACTGGACATATGACGTCCTGACCTCAAATCAATAATTATGGGTCATTTACCAGTCATAAGTGACCTCTGTATCAAATCAGATCTTAAACCAAAGCATTCTCTAGTTATTTGGCAAAAAAAGTGTTACTGGTTTGAATCAATGTGACCTTGACCTTTGACATACTGACCTCAAAATCAATAGGGGTCATCTGCTGTCAGGATCAATATCCCTATCAAGTTTCATGATCATAGGCCCAAGCGTCCGGAAACGGTTAAACTGTTCCGGGTCAATGTGACCTTGACCTTTGACATACAGACCATCAGGCCAACCGACATCTGCAAAACAATATACCCCTCCTTCTTCGAAGGGGGGCATAAAAATACAAATTACAAAGTTATTCATTCGACCCTATTATCATGCAGGAAAATTTAATATTGACAACACTTGTTGTAAACTGACACTCCCTGTTCCTGTTAAGCTGGACTAAAACCTAGTTAGATTTGATTTTCCATCAAACTGACACAATCATAGGCCATATGGAGACTTGGTGCAGGTAGACCCCAGGTGCCTCTTCAGGCATGGTTTCTTGCATAAACGGTCACCTAGGTAGAACCACAAACCTTTCATAAGCCCGCCCTAATGGCTTCAAAAAATGAACAAATTCTATGCACCAAGCAAGCTGTCCAATCCACAGCTTTGAGGAACAACTAACAGACCTCAAACCACTTGACCAAAGATGCCCCATGAAGTAACAAGTGAATGAAGTATTGCCATGCAATACAAAGTCCCCTACTGGAAGGCACCTAATTTTCTCTACTGCAGTATAACATAATGAACTGGTACCTGTCAATGATGTATAAACAATATTGTACTATACAATACAGTCGACATCGTACTTGCGACCACCTCTATTAAGCGATTTTTGTATTAAACGACCAGTCAAAATCCCTCCCAAACGTTTTCAGTATATAAATTCATTCCATTAAACGACTTTTTTATTAAACGACTAGCGACCACAGTAATGTAGTCCCGACAGGTAATATATTCGACAAAAGTATCTATTAAGCGACCGGGTACCAAAATTCTACCGGGCATTTCTTCATCTGTGTAATTAGCGAGTACATTTTGCACGTGACTTAATGCAATTAACATTTGTATCAGTCAAACTGACAAACAATCTAGCCATAATTTTCATGGTTTGTAGACTTGGAAAAGTGTTCACGATGTTGAAACAGATTTTGAAATCACATATTATGTTCATAATAAATACAGTTACATTAACAGTTAAAAATAACTTTCCTTTTCATCTGACTGAAATTCATTGAGACCATTCCATTAAAAGACGACTTCTTAGCAGTCTCTTGGGTGGTCTCTTAATACAATGTCGACTGTATATTATAACAAAACACTTGAATCTGTATATATAACAACCTACAAGTTGTTTTCGTATGGCATTTTTTTGGCCAATTATCAAACAAGAGGGTCATAATGACCCTGAATCGCTCACCTGAGTAAAATGGCAAACTGAAAAAAATATTAGAAAGTAGGTCAGTAGGTCACATTCATGGTCACTGAAAGTCAGTTTTAAGATCGGTGTGAAAAACTGTACATGTCATCCAAATTTCAAGGCTGTATCTTAAAAAACAAGAAAGTAGGTCAGTAGGTCAAAGTCACACTCAAGTGACCCCTAATCGCTTGGGGTCATCAGGTAATTATAATTAAACAGTCTAGGAAATATGATCTGATAATTTTTAAACTATTTATTCCTATATAACTCATATAACAAGTGACCCCCTGGGCGGTCACCCCAGGGACATAATTTGAACAATCTTGTTAGAGATCCACTAGGCAATGCTACATACCAAATATAAAAGGCCTAGGCCTTGAACTTTCAGACAAGAAGATTTTTATTTTTTCCCTATATACATAAGTCTATGTTAAATTTTCGGACCCCCAGAGCAGGACCTCTTTTCACCCCAGGGTCATGATTTGAATAATTTTGGTAGAGGACCACAAGGCAATGCAACATAATAAATATCAAAAGCCGAGGCCTTGCAATTTCAGGCAAGAAGATTTTTAAAGTTTTTTCCTAGATATAAGTCTATGTAAAACTTGAGACCCCCCCCCCCCCCCCCCCCCCCCCCACTCCCACTCCCCCGGGGCAGGGCCTCTTTTCACCCCAGGATTATAAAAATAATTTGAACAATTTTGGTAGAGGACCACAAGGCAATACTACTTACCAAATATCAAAGGCCTAGGTCTTGTGGGTTTAGACAAGAAGATTTTTAAAATTTTTTCCTATATAAGTCTATGTAAAACTTGGGACCCCCGGGGCGAGGCCTCTTTTCACCTCAGGGGCACAATTTGAACAATCTTCATTGAGGACCATTAGATGTCACATGCTAAATATCAAGGCTCTACACCTTAGGCCTAAAAAAAAACAAGAGGGTCATGATGACCCTGGATCGCTCACCTGAGTAATATGAGCTACATGTTTCAAATGTCAAACTGATGATAAAATATTAGGAAAGTCAGCAGGTCACATTCATGGTCAATGAAATTCAGTTTTACGATTTGTGTGCAAAACTGTGTATGTCATCAAAATTTCAAGGCTGTATCTTAAAAAACAAGAAAATAGGTCAGTAGGTCAAGGTCACAATCAAGTGACATCATATTACTTAGGGTCATCAAGTAGTTATAATTAAACAGTCTTGGAAATAGGATCAGATGATTTTTTAAGTATTTTTCCTATATAACTCACATAATAACTAAGTGACCCCAGGGTGGGGCCTCTTTTAACCCCAGGGGCATAATTTGAACAATTTTGGTAGAGGACTACTAGACAATGCATCATACCAAATATCAAAAGCCTAGGTCTTATGGTTTCAGACAAGATTTTTAAAGCTTTTTCCTATATAAGTCTATATAAAACTTGGGACCCCCAGGGCAGGGCCTCTTTTCACCCAAGGGGTACAACTTGAACAACTTTGGTTGAAGACCATAAGACAATGCTACAAACCAAATATCAAAGGTCTAAGTGTTGTGGTTTCAGACAAGAAGATTTTTAAACTTTTTTTCCTATATAAGTCTATGTAAAACTTGGGACCCCCGGGGCAGGGCCATATTTGAACCTAGGGGGATAATTTGAACAATCTTGGTAGAGGACCACTAGATGATGCTACACACCAAATATCAAAGCCCTAGGCCATGTGGTTTTGTACAAGAAGATTTTCAAACTTTTCCCTATATAAGTCTATATAAACCATGTGACCCCCGGGGCGGGGCCATATTTGACCCTAGGGGGATAATTTGAACACTTTTGGTAGAGGACCACTAGATAATCATCATGATGCTACACACCAGATATCAAAGCCCTAGGCCCTGTGGTTTTGGACAGGAAGATTTTTAAAGTTTTTCCTTTTGGTTGCCATGGCAACCAGAGTTCTGCATGGAATTCAATTCTTTGAACAATTTTGAAAGGGGGCCACCCAATGATCATTCCTTTGAAGTTTGGTGTAAATTTGCCCAGTGGTTTTCAAGAAAAAGATTTTTTTAGAAATTGTTGACGGACGACGGACATCAAGCGGTCACAATAGCTCACCTTGTCACTTCGTGACAGGTGAGGTAAAAATTCTTTGTTTCCGGTAACATGCTCATAGAAATTAGGGTAGGTAAGTCGGAATTTTTTTTTTTTTTTTTGGAATTTTTTTTTTATTAAGAGAGACTTTTCGGAAATTATTTTTGTGTCAAAAAATGAATACAAATAAGGGGGTTATGCCTTTAGAGCATCAGTAAGTTGATTTCTAACATCACTGACCATGTCTAAAGCATAGAAAGTGCAGTTTTGCAACTTTTTTTTAAAAGTTGAAAAAGATATTCTCCAAGGCCATAAAAACATTTAGGGTCGGGCCAAAATTTTAGGGTAGGTCAGGATACCGGAAACAAACATTTTTTTTTACGCCTTACGGTTTTGGACAAGAAGATTTTTTTAAGTTTTTCCTTTTGGTTGCCATGGCAACCAGAGTTCTGCATGGAATTCAATTCTTTGAACAATTTTGAAAGGGGACCACCCGAGGATCATTCCTGTGAAGTTTGGGGCAATTCTGCCCAGTGGTTTTCAAGAAGAAGATTTTTTTAGAAAATGTTGATGGACGGACAACACACGATGGACATTGAGCAGTCACAAAAGCTCACCATGAGCCTTTGGCTAAGGTGAGCTAAAAAGGTATCATATAAATTATTTATAGTAATAACAAAGGGAAATTTATCAAAAAAAAAAAAAACAAAGAAAAAAAATTCTATATAATATAAGTCCACAAGAAACTCTTTACCAGGTAGATATAGGTCAAATACACCTAAAAATAGGATGTAACATGCATGTTGTACCACAGAAAACTGGTCTCAATTTTTCTCTACAGCCAGTAATAAATAAGTTACAATATAATCTATTTATAGTAACAAAAAAGGAACATAATTCTAAAACAAGGGTGTCTCATGGTGGTGAACATTTGTGCCAAGTAAATTGAAAGTTACATCAAAATCCCTCCATGCATGAAGAAGAAACACTCCGAATAAAGTCATTCTTGAATTTGACATTTGACCTCTAAGTGTGACCTTCACCTTAGACCTAGGGACCTGGTTCTTGCACAAAACAATCTGTCTCAAGACAGTGAACATTTATGCCAAGTTACATCAAAATCCCTCCATGCATGAAGAAGAAATGTGCTGGACAAAGTCATTCTTGTATCTGACCTTTGTCCTCTATGTTGACCTTGACCTTAGACCTAGGGACCAGGTTCTTGGGCACGACACTCCATCTCATGGTGTTGAAAATTTGTGCCAAGTAATATTAAAATCCCTTTAAGGATTGTTGAGTTACAGACTGGACAGGAAAAAAGCCCTTTTGGCCTTTGACTTCCAAGTGTGACCTTGACCTTGCAGCTAATGGCCCGGGTTTTGCGCATGACACATTATCTCATCCACGGGAATATTTGTGCCAAGTAATATTAAAATCCTGTTTCGCAAAACAAAGTTACAGACCGGACACGAAAAAAAGTCCTATTGACCTTTGATCTCCAAGTGTGACCTTGAACTTTAAGCTAGGGTGTAAATCCTTTAATGAATGACAGAGTTATGGAATGGGCATGAAACAGACCCTGTTCATGCTATTTTAACATTTGACTGCCAAGTGTGACCTTGATCTTTGAGCAAGGGGTCTGAAACTTGTACATGACACATCATCTTATTATGAGGTACATTTGTGCCAAGTAATATTAAAATCCCTCCATGGATGGCAGAGTTATGGACCGGATAGGAAAAAAGCCTTTAACCTTTAACCTCCAATTGTGACCTTGACCTTTAAGCTAGGGGTCCCGATTTTGCACACGACATGTCGTCTCATCATGGGGAACATTTGTGCCAAGTAATATTAAAATCCCGTCACGGATGACAGAGTTATGGACGTGACAAGAAATTGCAGATGGACAGAAAGACAGACGGACGGAATGACAAAAATGATGGACAGACAGAAAAGTGCATTCCTATAGTCCCTGAAACTGGTTTTCAACCAGTAGGGAACTAAAAACTTTAGTTAACTTGTATACTTAAACACATACCTGCAGTTCATTAGAATCCTCTTTCTCCAGGCAAGTGATTCTGCAAGATGGTAATTTTGGTACATCTTCCTCTGGTACCAGCCAGGGTTCAAGCTCACGATACTCCTCTAATGTTATAATCTCATCTGACTGGTTCTTCTTTGAGGCAGCTAAAATAAAAGTTTTTGAGAAAGATGTAATAATTCTGTTAAAACAATGTAAAGATTCATTGTACAAGAAAATTGCCTGTGCATAGACTATATACAAAAAAAGACAGCCATATACAAAAATGACAGCCCTGCTCTTTTTATACACAAAATGGTAGTTACTGTTTTTATTAAGTGCGCAATACAAGGACTTTTTTTCCAGGTTTTTGGGATAGTACCATTTCCAGTAAAATGGGGAAATTTTGACAACATCAATATGTGTTAACCTATAAGATACTTCATAATTAAACAAATATGAAATCACAAATACAAGCAATATTGAAATCTTTGTACAAGAGGGCCATAATGGCCCTATATCGCTCACCTGCTATCATTGCACTTAAGGACAAGAAGGTCAAAAAATCATAATCAAGATCAACAACAAAGGGAAGAAATTTAACCAAAAAGAAAAAAAAATTCTACAAGGTACAGATTTGTCAAAATACACCTAAAAATTGGAGGTACCATCCATGTTGTACCACAGAAAAGTGGTCTCGGCTTTTCCCTACGGCCAATAATAAACAAGAGGGCCATGATGGCCCTATATCGCTCACTGTTATCATTGCACTTAAGGGCAAGAAGGTCAAAAAATCATAATCAAGATCAATCAGAAGAATAATGAGAAAATATAGTTTAAATTTTCCAGATATGTCAAAATACACCTAAAAATTGGAGGTACCATCCATGTTGTACCACAGAAAAGTGGTCTCGGTTTTTCCCTACCGCCAAAAAGGGGTTCAATAGTTACAGAGCGGAAGGGAAATTGCTAACCAACAGACAGACAGACGGACACCGAGGCGATAACATAATACGTCCCTTCAGGCTTATAAAAAGGAATCAAGATCTTATGGTGATACAAGTTGTGTGCAAGTTTGGTTAAAATCAAATCATAAATGAAGCTGCTATTGTGCAGACAAGGTCAAAATAGCTAATGTTGGCTCTTTCAGAGGCCATAACTCTGAAACCCATAAAGGAATCTGGCCAGTTCAAGAAAGGAACCAAGATCTTATGGTGATACAAGTTGTGTGCAAGTTTGGTAAAAATCAAATCATAAATAAAGCTGCTATTATGCAGACAAGGTCAAAATAGCTAATTTTGGCCCTTTCAGGGGCCATAACTCTGGAACCCATAATGGGATCTGGCCAGTTCAAGAAAGGAACCAAGATCTTGTGGTGATACAAGTTGTGTGCAAGTTTGGTTAAAATCAAATCATAAATGAAGCTGCTATTGTGCAGACAAGGTCAAAATAGCTAATTCTGGCCCTTTCAGGGGCCTTAACTCTGGAACCCATAATAGGATCTGGCCAGTTCAAGAAAGGAACTGAGATCTTATGGTGATACAAGTTGTGTGCAAGTTTGGTTAAAATAAAATTATAAATGAAACCACTATCGTGCAGACAAGAAATTGTTGACGGACGCACAGACTGACGACGGACGAAGGGTGATCACAAAATTTCACCTTGTCACTATGTGACAGGTGAGCTAAAAAAACAAAGGATTTAATTCATGAAATGTTGGTGTGAGAGTTAGGGAACTTACTGTAGAATCATTTAATTTCGTGGACATGAAATTTCGTGGTTCCAAAACAGCAATTTCGTGGGGATATGAATTCATGGATTTCAACTTTTGAACATAAAATGAATGGGAATTTTACTTGTTCACTGGGATTAAATTTTGTGGATTGACTCAACCTTGAAACCCACGAAAATTAATACCAACGAATATTAATGATTTCACAGTATGTCATATGATGTGGGTAATGATACATAACAACAGTTTCAAATTTGAATCAAACCCATTAATTAATAACAGAGACAATGTGAAAGTGCACCAAAACTTCAACCTGCAATTCTAAGAACAAGAGGCTTAATTCATGAAATAATGGTGCCAGAGTTATGGATCATATGTCATTTCATGTGGGTAATGATGTAGAATAAACATTTTAGGTCTGAAGCAAATCCACTGAGAAATAACAATGATTAAGTGAAAGTGCATCATAACTTTTAACCAAGAATCTGGACGTGGACACCAATACAAGGTTATCTAGGACAGCTTTTCATATACTTTGAATAGTCAAGCTATAAAAATCAACTGTTACCATCATGCATCATAGTTGTTATTTTACTCTGATTGAGATCTTTATCAGCGGTGATTTTCTTTGTAGGTTTGAAGTTCTCCTTAACAGTGATATGCATCTTGTGACAACTGGGGGTCAGGTTTTCTGGCACCATTCGAGGACTGTGCTGATAGAAGTGTAATGATTTTGCACCATTAAGTATTGCTTTGTGAATACTCTTCTTGGAGTACTGACTCTGGTTGTATATCTGAAATGTGGAAAAGAGGGGTATAATCAACACAACTTAACACTCCCATGAACTATCCGAACAGAAACTATTGTTAATTGCCTGAAGACAAGTGGCCTAGTATTGAAAATTGACAACCAAATAACCTGCTCTATTTTTTACATTTCAAATACACCTAAAATGTGTCTAGTCCCACAGCAAAAGGAATGCCCAAATTTTTGCTGAAGCTGTGAATGACAGCAGCTTTTATATATATGTTGAGTTCAAATTTACTCATCAGCTGAGATCAAATGGCACTTAGTAGACGATGAACTTAAGCGCTGATTCTCAATAAAACGTGCCATTTGATGTTCCAAAGGATATCCCTTTATTGAAAAGATCTGGCACACCATTAATATACTTTAATTGTAGATGCCAATGTCGGCAAACGGAGACATGGCCAATTTTCTTAATATGCAGTGTAATTCTGGCACACCAGCACTTCCAGCCCCCAGAAAAGAAACATACGTTACTGTCGCCACTCCAATATTTCAACTTGCCGTCTTTACTACATTGTCAACGTGCAAAGTATAGAATTTTCTTACTATTGTTGTGAATAAAGTATGTTTACTGATTACTTGCGCGTGCCCATTGGTCTTCCCAATGATAAAACGCTTTTGCTGTACAAAATCATCTGATGTCCCCAAAATGCAGGAAGAAAATGATTCCTCTTTCATCATCAATGTACAGATGTCAAAATATGGTATATTTAAAACCATTTCGCCTCAATCAACTATGAGTATATCAACGTATATGTAATCACCCTCTGAAACATATCAACAAAATGCACTTTCCGAATATTTTGAATTTTCGCTAAAAAATTCACAAGGGCATTTAACAATGAAACAAACGTTACCCTGGTTTTAGAGGTAAACGTTTAAGCTACATATGCACTATTAACAGGTATTAAATTTCAGGACTTATATTTTACTATGGAGTGAAGCCTTTACATAACACACATACAGCCATTTTTTACAACATTGCAAAATTGAAATGAAACATACGTTATGAAACATACGTTACCAAGAATGCATAAAACCAACGGTATACTGCAGTACGGATGCGGTACGGGTTTTATTTGTACACTGACGTCATCAAGAAAATGGCAACCATGTTTTGAAGGCGCTATCAGTTTGATTTTTGGCTGGGAAATATACACGCTAATTACAGAATTATCCTGAAATACCTGCCCCTAAGGTTAGTCTACATTCTTTACTGAAACAATCATTTTATGTGGATAAATGATTTTTCCGAATTGTTGAAATATTTGTGATGTAAACAGACAGCGTCAATTCGTACCCAAAGCTTTTCGTACAGAGATAAGGTCGTCTGAAGTACTGAAACATACGTTACCTGTGGTAACGTATGTTTCATCGAATAAATCTCCCATTTTAACAATGAAGGGTCTAGAATTTCATTTATATTATAAGTTGTTACTACAGTGCCCGGTATATAAATGTTGTTTATCAAAAGATACCGTACTAGAAACTCGTTGCTACGATTTATTAGTTACGGAAAATCTGATTAATATACATTTTACATGTTTGAGTAAATCCAAGAAAAAAGATCTCTTAGAAATGGTAGGTAAGTCCTGAAAAGCATTTTTAATTAGAATAGAAGTATTTTATTAGTTACATGCAATTTTTTTACAAACTGAAACACTATTTGAATATTTTATGTAATACCACCTTTACTCACTTTCGGTAACGTATGTTTCAGAATGCCACTTTCAAGAGCAGAGATTCAGAAGCGCTACAGAGAGCGTAAGAAGGTCTTAGAGGGCGGGATGTTCCTGCAGAAGGAACGCAGAAGGCAAAAGAAGTACTACACACCTGTATCATAGTTGTCGGTTTCAGAAAGAAAGAAGAGAAATGAACAGATAAATGTACGTGTACAGAAACACCGTCGGTCCAAGAAGGTAGAGGCAAACAATAACGTTGAATCGGATGATCAGCTGAATGAAAGTACAAGTGGATACAATACTCAAGAATCCGATACGAGTCACCTGATTGTTAGGTTTCCAAACAGAAGAAATGGGCCCAGAAAAAGATTGAATAAAGCCCTCAAGACGGCAAATGCAAAGCTTAGGAAGGTTATCCGAGACAATATTGAAACGAAAAAGAAAGTTAAAACATTACAAAGAAAATTGCAAAGGCTGTCAAAACCAAAATCAAAAAATGAAAATATGACTCCAAGAAAAAAAACTGAAATGTTTATGTCGACCTACGGGATCAGAGAGGAACAAGTAAGAAAGCAGCTACTGTTTGGAAATGTACTACTGCATCACATGAAAACCGGTTCAAAGAACAGCGATAGAAAGCACAGTCATGGTTGGTACACTGCGGTTGCTGGTGAAGTAATTAGAAAATACCGATGCATTTCGAAAGTAGCTAAAGAACTTGATGTTAACAGGCATAAACTATCAAAAATCATTAAAAATGGAGTTAACTTTACAAAAATCAGGAGGAATAGAACAGTGCTTAAACTGAAAGAAAGTGTCACGCAGTTCTTTGAAAGGGAAGATAATTGTAGGATTCAGCCAGGCAAAAGGGATGCAACAAAATGCGAAGAAGGGAAGGTTCAAACCCGTATTCTCACTGATTACCTGGCAAACCTTCATCAGAAGTATCTGGCTGAAAATCCAGAACACAAACTGTCTGTGTCAACCTTCTGCAGAATGAGACCAAAACATATTCATTTGACAAGCTGCTTGAGCAGAAATGTGTGTCTCTGCACAAAACACCAGGATCTGGCACTCAAACTGCAAATGATGCGAAAATCGGGAATTGAAATTTCACAAAATCCAGAAACTTTCATTCAAAGCGAAGTCACAATTGATAAATCACAACTCCCAGAAACTGTCATTTATTCTAAATGGAAACGAGTTACTCTAGAAAATAATAAGAAAAAAATGAAAATTGTATGTGATTCAGTCGACAGAGATACATTCTATGAAGAATGGCTGAAAGAGGTAGCTACCTTTAAGGTGCATTATCAAACTATGAAAACACAGTACAAGCAAACCCGGATACTTAAAGAAGCCTTACCAGGAAATGAAATAGTAATACATATGGACTTTGCAGAGAATTACTCGTGTAAAACTGCCGACGAGATCCAGTCAGCATACTGGAACGCAACACAGGTTACATTACATCCAATGGTGATTTATTTCCGAGGAGAAAACGGAAGTCTTGAGCACAAAAGTTATGTGGCAGTCTCTGATGTCATGTCTCACTCTGCGAGTACGGTGTTATCCAGAAATTGTTTGATAAAGAGATCAATTTGCCTGGTTGTGACGAAATACAGTATGTTCATTACTGGACAGACAGTCCAACGTCACAATATCGGAATAGGTACATTTTCAATTCGATTCTCAAACATGAGGCCACGTATGGTTGTCACGCCACATGGAACTATTACGAGAGTGGGCACGGGAAAAATGTGTGCGACGGGCTAGGTGGTACTGTCAAGCGTCTGGCGGACAAAGCGGTTCGCTCTGGAAAGTGCACTATACAAGACGCAGACGACTTTATGAATTGGGCAACCACTTCAAGCATGAAAGGTGTGAAGTTCTTCTTTGTCACGAAAAACGACTGTGAGGCCATGGCACTTAAATTGCAACAGGTAGATTTGGCACCAGTCAAAGGTACATTACAGCTGCACTCAGTTAGGCTAAACAGCGGTGGAAAATTGTGCACACGTGATATGTCATGCTACTGTGAAGAGTGTATCAGAGGCCGTATATGTGACTCGTGGACAGTACTTGACACCGGGAAATCAGATAACACAAAAGCTAAGAAATCCAGTTCACCGAGTGCATGTTACGATACAGGAGACTACATTGCTGCTGTATATGAAGGTGACTGGTATGTTGGTCGGATTGTAGAAGTAGATCCGGACGCCGATGGTTACGATTACAAGGTTACTTTCATGCAGAAAAAGAAAGCGCTGTTCCAGTGGCCAAGAAATGAAGATGTTGTCTGGAGAAAGAAGTCACATACACTTTGTAAAATTGGCAGCCCGGTCGCGTCTGGAAAGTCTAAGAGAATGTTTAAACTATCTATGGCGGACATTGCTGAAACAGAGAGATGTTACGCGGAACTATAGAAATGTAACATACGTTACAGAAAGCAGACACTACATAACGGCACAGTTATACGTTCATTATGACAAATTATGTTTGCTATATAAATCGCTGAGACACAGCATTTTTGTTTTTTAAAGACATATAAACATAAAGCTATACCATTCACGTGACCGACGTATGCATGATCCTGGTAAACCCGTGTATCTTTTTATCCAAGAAATAGATCCATTAATAGTTTAATGAAATATTCGTTTAACTTTAACAATTTTAAATTGTGAATCTGAAAGACTTTCCACCAAATTGTTGTCTGATATGATTAAATCTTCAGTAATATGTTGACGTTCTTTCACTAATAATGTATCCTAACGTAACATGAAACATACGTTACAATAATATTAAAAACAAATACTTTATTAATTATCTAAAATGAGCTCACGTCACAGTCTCACTATGTTTGAATATTAGCCAACAAAAGTTAAACTTATTTTACTGGGTTCAACTTACCAGTTTCGTAGACAAAAGTTGTGCAAAACATTACAATATACGTTTCATTAACCAGTTTTTAACATTACAGTAAGTTGGAACTAATATGTTGCGACTATATACACATTGATATCAGTATAAACCATGGTATTCTTCCACTTTCTGGTTTTGAAGCAATACATAGCAATACGCCCCTTCTATTTCGTGCCTGATAGCTTTCATTAAATAGTTAATGTTTGTGAAACCTACGTTACTGTTCAGAGGCATTTTATTCTCGATTTATTTCATGGCAAGTAGCAGACGATTAACCTACTTAACAGTTTTTTTCTCTAGTTTAGATGTTTAAATAATTCATTGTTAGACACTTGATGTAATATATTAAAGCATCGTGAAGGTACACGTTTTGAAAAAATATAAAGTTATTGTATTTGAATTTTTGTGTGTTTCTTTTGTAAAACCCTTAACTTTCAGTTTGCCATCTACAATTAATAATCAATGTCAGCGCTCTTGTGAACAACCTTTAGCTGTATAAAAGACTACCATTTCAAGAGGCATTTTCACAACGGGTCGTTCTATAAAATGTTACATTTATACACTACAATAATTATTACTGGTAGTAATGAAACTTACGTTACTGCTAAAATTACAGTGCCTTTACTCAAACGGCTTTCTTTATGAAATTAGAAAGAGATTGTTGAATTCATTTTGGTATTCGATTCTACACACCCACGGCTTCAAAACATGCTCTTATTAATTGAAAATCACAGCAGCTGATTTTTCGTTTATTTAAAATCTCAATTGTTCTATTTTATTGAGAATTAGCGTAAGGTGTCTGTCTTATTAGTATTATACTTATAGAGGATATTACATGAGTGTTTTTTCATATTGAATTTATTCAACAAGTTTAATAAAATTTATGTGGAAAGTCACAAATGTAATATCACAAATGTAATATTCTTTTTATCACATGTTAGCTTTTTCCTGGCGAAACATCAAAAATTCTATTGTCTTTTACTATATAAACAAGTCAATTTGACCAACGTCTCCTATACTATAAACAACGTTGACGTCAAAGCTTTATTACACTAGTATTATCATTTTTATTCAATGGCTTTATTACACTTTAACATCAGATTTCAGAATCTTTCTGATTGCTGTGTGTGTAACTTACTGACAATATCTTCCATTTCCATCAATTTTCTGCAAATTAATATCAGTACCTGTTCTTCTTTACCCTGTGTAACTAACATAACAATTCTGCCCTCTCGCTTGCGTCCTGTGCGACCCATCCTCTGAACAAGTCGTATCGGACTCTTGTGAGCATCAAAACAGATGATAAGGTCCACATCACCAATATCCAAACCTTCCTCTCCAACACATGTTGATACCAGTGTGTTATAACCACCTTCTCTAAACTGTTTCATCACCTATAATTACCATAATGAAAATATTAAAATCAGCGTAACAATGAAATGTCTTTTAAAGGTGTTTTTCACAATTATTTCTAGCGGACAGAATTTTTTGTAACTTTGCATATTTATAGATTGATGTATGACAAGTTAAAATAAAAAATAAAACTAATAGGTACCCGTGCTTCTTTTTTCAATATTCAAAGTTTATTAAGAACACCAAATCGGTATTTTTGTCTGAAGAAACAGTACATACATGTTATAATAAAACTACTGCAAACAATTATTTATTCGAAGTTTCACTCTGATGTTACTTTTTATGCATCCGAATTAATAACACCACTATAACTATGCATAAAATGTCAACATATAGATATATTAACTCAGAAAAATTACTCTTGACAGATGTCGAAAATATCTGAAACTGAGAAAAACACGAAGTATTTCTTAATGATATGAAAATTCTAGCGGACAGATTTTTTCCAAATTTTATATTATGTAAGCTAGAACTAAGACAAAAAAATCTAAACCAAAAAAATAATATCAACCCGTGCTTGTTTTCAAGAAAAATTAAAAAATATTCACTCCACCCACAAAAGTATTTTTTCATTACCCCACCCACCTAAAAATTATGAACATTTTTTTTTTCTTACAAAACAAATTGCACAATGTTATTACCAGTTCCTTAACCAATATTCTTACTCACATGCGGAATAATGCTCCTTTAAGGTTGCAAGCCTCTAGATCAAATACTTTTTGAGATACGTGCTACACAAGCTTTCACATCCCATTTACGTATATATTTGACCACGCCAAGGGACATAAATCTGTTTTTATTGAGTGAAACCTCAAATAAAAGCACTGGTGCACAATTTCGCATTCTGAATTTAATTCTTGTGTGGTTTCATGGCTCTTGGCGCATATAATTTTGAGGTACATGCGACACAAATGTGTAGACCCTTTATGTACAATTTGACTATCAGGGGCCATAACTCTGGTCTTACTACGTGAAATTCGAGATGGGGCACAAAAAGTATAACAACATTTTTAGGAAGTCACATTTGAACTTGAAGGAGATATATCTACGTTAAGATTTTCTGGAATTTTATTTGACTTGGAGTCGGCTGCATCATTTCTGGACGAAATAGTTTACTTTCAAACTGGCTGTCCACAATGTATTCGATTCGAGCACTTCCTACAACTACTCCTCCAATAAAACACCATCACTTTTAAAGGTAAAATATGGATGCACGATCTATATTGTCAGTACATACGATATATTTTGCGCGAGTGCCCTCATATCCGACAATTATGCACTTTCGGCGGCGAATTCTGAACTTTACAGTGGATATCGCTTGCTGCGCGTTTGAGCTGCGCAGAAAATATTGTGATGAACTCCTTTAAAAAAAATTTAAATAAGACTTTTTCATTAAATTTTATCATAAAAATTTGATATCAATTTTTTCAGTTAAAAAGGATAACACTAATGCATGATACAGTAAAGAAATAAGCTACTCGGTCAGTCATAGATTGAAAGGTTTAAATTCGTTGTGAAATCATTTAATTTCATGGGCAAAAATTTTTTTTATGGTTTTGGTCAAAATGGTTATATTTAGGAAATATGAGTTCATTGTTTCAACTTTAGCATGTAAAAAAAGGAATTTTAACTTGTTTGTTGGGATTTACCAGTACTTTCATGGATTTCATCCTCGAAAATTAGTCCCCATCAAATATAAATGATTTCACAAACTATACTATCATCTACATATAACATCGCTATAAAACCTAACTCCTATCTGCAGAATAACAACAAACAGTAAAAGAGCATAAAGACATGAAAGTCAGATTTCAAGCTATGAATTTTATGAAAAACTCTCAGACTGATGATATTCACTTTTGATGGCCCTAAATTGCAGATGTTAGACTAGTGAGACTAAGTATGCATCATGAAATTAGTAATCATGGTAGGCAAAGTGCACATTTTTAGTTACTATCATTTTCAGTGCAACTATTTCTATTTATTTTTTCAATTCTGCACTGTATCAACATCCTGAAATAAGATATTGTTACACATTTTTTTATTGGTAATTAGTCTATATTGATAATACATCAATATTGCAGTTAAAGATGAAAGCCCTATTTACCTACCCATCTACAAAAGTAAAATTTTCTGTACTACACACCTTTAGCTGTTCTTTCTGTGTGAATCCTTTTGTGGATTTACCAGCAGTGGCCTGACCAATGAAGCTCATAACCTTAACAACTGGCTGATGTACATGTAACATGTCTGTTATCTCCTGTACACTGTCTCTGTACTGGGAGAATATCATCACTCTTGTACCAGCTGAAAAAATAATTCAAGCAAAATTATCTTTCAGGCTGAGATCACAGTATGCCTATACATACATGTACACATACATTTAGAAAATCCCTTTAAGCTTCATATCATGTTAACCTTTTCCCTGCTAAATTTCTAAAATGGACTGATCCGTCATTTAATTCAGGCAGTACCATTTATTATTCAAAGGGGTGTTCACTGAAAAATTTACTGACTGAATAGCGAACAGTGCAGACTATGATCAGCCTGCATGGATGTGCAGGCTGATCTTAGTCTGCACTGGTCACAAAGGCAAAATCACTTGCCGTCAGCAGGCTAAGGCTTAAATAAGCATTTCGAAATGATATCAGACTATAATGAAAAGGAAATACTGTTACATGCAAATTTACACAGATTTTACATTCAAACCAAATGTTTAAGTAGTTAATACAGATAAGTTCTTAATTTACCCATAAGTATGGAAGTATTTATAAGTATCAACCTCTTCACGTTCTCCTGCCAAATAAACCCAAAATGGTTCATTACTTTCTACTTTCCTTCAAAGTAAGGCTGATTACAGAATAAACATTTATAAAACTAGAGCTATCACTAAAGGTGAAAAATAAACACCCTTACCATAGATTTCGCTTTAAAGAGGAGAAAAATTAATGAAGTGCTCTGCAGTTTCTGGTGAAGTAAACAATTGATGCTAATCGTATGAAAACCATTCCAGCTAATTTCAAGATATACAGCAGACACAAAAGTTATTTGACCTTTGGGTTTCCCCTTTACCTTGGACCTAGTGACCTAGAACATGTGTTTCTCATCATATCACAATAGTACAGATTTGAAAATCCATTAAATAGTTAAGGAGACATGACTCTGGAAAGGAATAAAGAGCAGAAGGACATACAGACAGACGCAAATGACTAATATAGACCCATATCCTTAAGAATATTCTGCATTGGTAATACTTACCATCTGAATGTGTGTTGAAATGGTCTAACACTATCTCCTGTAGTTTCACCATCTTTGGATGACCAATCACAAATGGTTTTGCTCGTGCTTGACTTGCTGTCTCACTTAAAGATGAAAATTTACATGTAAGATATTTTATTAACCATTAAAATATATTTCCTCAGATGAAATTATATGCAATGAAAGTTTTCTGATAATTTATCGAATTAAATATCGAATTTATCAAAGGCAGCATTTCCAAGGTCATAGACCTCAATTGGCTATGTTTGGCTATGCAAGGGTATAAGAAAAGGCCATCAAAATTTTAATGAAAGTTGTCTGTGCCTGACACAATTGTTTCTGGGAGCCTATCTACAGAAAAACATAAAATTCAAGAACTTTTATTTTAAACTTCGTTTACAAATTGACAGTATATTTAGAATGAGTAGAGGTCTCAGTCTAAATGAAATGTCTGCAAAAGCTGACAAACGAAAAGATCCTCTAGGTCCTCTAGTTGACAAAAAAGATGGTAACTGGAAAGCATATTATATTTCATATTTGCTTTATATACATGTATATTCCTAAAGTAAAACAACAGCATGTCTGCAAATATAACTGACTAGGGTATGTTATCTAAAATCAGTTTTCTCTAACAAAAGTTAGACTTAAGTTACAATAGCTAGACATATAGATTTTATACTTATTACCTCTCCGGGGCAGTATATTTCCCAGACAGAAGACCCATGAGTTCATTAAAATCGGCATTTCTCGTCAATTCTGTCCGTGTACGGCCGTACCCCTTGTCGCCTGTAAGTATCCCCTCCAGAAAATTGTACAATGACCTTGACCCATGCAGCTGAAGTAGCTCGTATCCATGATACAGACTCATTGCCAGAGCAAAATCTCCCTCCACTATGCCATACTGATTTCTCTAGAACAGGGAACATTTAAATGCATTATTAAAATTTTATCATTTTTATACATAAACATTATATGTAAAGTGAGGAAGCTATAGTACACTTTTCATTTCTTAAGTATGACGTGGCCGAGTGAACCCACAACCTCTTGTACCTGAAGCAGGTGCTCTACTAGGCTGCCGAGGAGGTCACTGACCAAGGACGTAGTCCACAGAGCTCCAGATAAGCTGCGTATTTGCGTATTTACGCAATTAAAATTGCAGAAAACCCAACTGAATTAATACAGTGTGCATACTGAAACGCAAGTCAAATTCCTAATACCCAATTCGTAAAAAATTGCTTGCGTATCGCATTTTCCTTATTACTAGAACGGGTACGAGACTTTAACGCTAGATTTGACTGACTGGTTATACGTTACCGCAGAACAGGTTGCAATTTATCGGAAAAATCACAGGACCATTCAGTCTGCTGATCGGTGTTATTTGGACGCTTTGTAAACAATTTTACGCCAATAAAATGTAAAAGAGGTCGCAGAAAAAACATTGTTGCAGCACAAACAAACAAATTAGTGGGATAATTTGCTGTTCAATAATGACAGTTATCTGTTTGTGATGATGTAGTGTCACCAATACTGGATGACATCTTTTGGGAGAATGCATATTGCGGAGACCACATCGTTCGGGATATTGTGCATGAACTGATCTCCGACTGCATTAAAAGTGAAAAAGAAAACAACAGTATGGAACATTCATTACAATTTTAAATACATTTTTGTATTAAACACTGAAGGGCGCCATTAAAGTATGTACTTAGTCAGTCCTGTTTAATGATATATACCATGTATACTGTAAGCAAAAATACTCAATTGTTAGTGCGAGATTGGTAAAATACCCAATTGGTTTTAGCAAATACCCAATTACTTCTGAAAAGGCCGGGTAATGATATTATTTTTACCCAATTCAAATTTCCAATACCCAATTCAGACAAAAAGTGATGGGAAAATACCCAATTGCACCAAAAGCTTATCTGGAGCTCTGAGTCCATGTTCAGTATCACTTTTAAACATGTCCGTAAAACTAAAATTTAAATTTCACAACCATAATGCACCAGATTTGTAACTTCCATATAATTATTTCACAAACCTGAAGTCTTTCAGGTGGGTTTTGTCTGAAAGCCTCCCTAGCTTTAAGAATGAGGAACTTTGACAGACTGGTTGTATCTTTGTTGTACAGAACACCATGTCGCTTCAGTCTATTCACAACCACTTCCATTATCTACAACAAAAAGTATCTTGCTTTAAGGCAACAGAAAGCCATTTTATCTTCATAAAACCATGGTCAACTACAATAGTATGGGCACTAATATATGCCAAAGTTTTACTTTCACTAATATTCCCAAATAATTCCACTTATGAATTCAAAATAATCATAAATATTAATCAGCCCCATGTCCTAAAACAAAATAAAACAAGAGGACCATGATGGTCCTGAATCGCTCACCTATCCCCACATGACCCAGTGTTGAACTGAGTATGACGTCGTTATTTTTATTATTTAACCTAGTTTTTGAGCATATGTGACCTAGATATCATCAAGATAAAAAATTCTGACCAATTTTCATGAAGATCCATTGAAAAATATGGCCTCTAGAGAGGTCACAAGGTTTTTTTATTATTTGACCTAATGACCTAGTTTTTGAAGGCACGTGACCCACTTTTAAACTTGACCTAGATATCATCAAGGTGAACATTCTCACCAATTTTCATGAAGATCTCGTGAAAAATATGGCCTCTAGAGAGGTCACAATGTTTTTCTATTTTTCGACCTACTGACCTAGTTTTTGACCGCACATGACCCAGTTACGAACCTGACCTAGATATCATCAAGCTGAACATTCTCACAAATTTTCATGAAGATCCATTGAGAAATATGGCCTCTAGAGAGGTCACAAGGTTTTTCTATTTTTAGACCTACTGACCTAGTTTTTGACCCCACATGACCCAGTTTCGAACTTGACCTAGATATAATCAAGATGAACATTCTGACCAATATTCATGAAGACCTCATGAAAAATATGGCCTCTAGAGAGGTCACAAGGTTTTTCTATTTTTAGATCTACTGACCTAGTTTTTAACCCAACGTGACCCAGTTTCGAATTTGACCTAGATATCATCAAGGTGAACATTCTGACCAATTTTCATGAAGATCCATTGGGAAATATGGTCTCTAGAGAGGTCACAATGTTTTTCTATTTTTAGACCTACTGACCTAGTTTTTGACCCCACAAGACCCAGTTTCGAATTTGACCTAGATATCATCAAGGTGAACATTCTGACCAATATTCATGAAGATCTCATGAAAAATATGGCCTCTAGAGAGGTCACAAGGTTTTTCTATTTTTAGACCTACTGACCTAGTTTTTAACCCCACGTGACCCAGTTTCGAACTTGACCTAGATATCATCTAGGTGAACATTCTGACCAATTTTCATGAAGATCCATTGAGAAATATGGCCTCTAGAGAGGTCACAAGGTTTTTCTATTTTTAGACCTAATGACCTAGTTTTTGACCCCATGTGACCCAGTTTCGAACTTGACCTAGATATCATCAAGGTGAACATTCTGACCAATATTCATGAAGATCTCATGAAAAATATGGCCTCTAGAGAGTTCACAAGGTTTTTCTATTTTTAGACCTACTGACCTAGTTTTTGACCCCACGTGACCCAGTTTACAACTTGACCTAGATATCATCAAGGTTAACATTCTGACTAATTTTCATGAAGATCTTGTGAAATATATGGCCTCTAGAGAGGTCACAAGGTTTTTCTATTTTTAGTCCTACTGACCTAGTTTTTGATGGCACGTGACCCAGTTTCGAACTAGACCTAGATATCATCAAGATGAACATTCTGACCAACTTTCATAAAGATCCCACAAAAAATGTGACCTCTAGAGATGTCACAAGGAAAAGTATTCGCACGGACGACGGACGCTGCATGATCACAAAAGCTCACCTTGTCACTATGTGACAGGTGAGCTAAAAACTCATATTTCACGAAATCTTGACATCTCTAATAAAGCTGCTTACCACAAAAGCACTAAGCAAAGCCTATGCAAAAATTACCCAATTTTAAGTTTTTAATAATGTCCCTGGACTAACATGTTCTCGAAAAGTAAAGTGAAATTCTTTCGTTATCATTTTTGCTATGTCTGAGGTATAAGAGTGTTGTGGACACTGAATAACTAGTCCTTTGTGTATTTATATATGCAGATATGAATTTGGCAGGCCACTTAATCTTAAAAGTAAAATATTCTTTTCAAGCTATTGTAATACTCTATAGTATATCCTGTAAATATGACTGAAACTGACTGATAATACAACTGTACATAATACAAGAGTGCCAGACTGTCGCAAAATACGCCCATCATCGAACTTGGCCTAATTCAAGGGCCATAATCCAAGTGTGCCAGGGGCGATTTGGCTGGTTATCAAACTTGGCTGTGATATTATGCCCACAAACATTGTCAGCAAGTTTGGTGAAGTTCAGATGAAAACTCAGAGAGCGGAAAAGGCTAAATTCACAGTTTTTTGAGTAATTCAAGGGCCATAATCCAAGAGTGCCAGGGGCGATTATCGAACTTGACCGAGATATTATGCCCACAAACATTGTCAGCAAGTCTGGTGAAAAGTGGATGAAAACTGTTCGACTTAGAGCGGACCAGGCTAAATTCGCAGTTTTTCAAGTAATTCAAGGGCCATAATTGCGATTTGGCTGGTTACTGAACTTGGTCGAGATATTATGCTCACAAACATTGTCAACAAATTTGGTGAAGATCGGATGAAAACTGTTTGAGACGGGCGTATAAAAATTGTATTAACTTAAAAGAAGGAATTCTGATGGGACTTGAATTATTAATAAACATTTCTTCCAGATAACCAGAATTTCGAAATTTATAAGCAAGTTCAAGATACCAAGTTTCAACTGTATACAGTATATATTGTATAGCTGACTCGAGTGATACAGTAACTTACCTGTATATATTTTGTTTTAACCTTTGTCAGCTCATCACCAAGGGGGACAACCACTTTATCTACCTTCCTTTCATGAGAGTACCTCTTAATGTCAATGGAATCCTCTGTACGTATCTCAATTTGAGAAATTAAAAGGTTGTTCAGCACCTGCTGTACAGCCTATAAAATAAAGTATTTACAGTTACTATGTATTTTGTACAGAAAAAATTATTTTTGTAAAAACAACCTATCAAGGACAACACTTTTCCACATGATTGCACAAGCTATATGAAGAAAACATTCACAAAAACATAAACAAAATGGCTAAGTTTGACAAAAAAATTCTGTCAAAACAGGCAACCAAAACTTTTTAAAGAAAATTCAATTATACACATAGCTCAAACTCATTCTTTTGATGGTAAAGAACAAAACTGAATTAGCATGACTATATGATTTTTTTTATCAGATTTAAGGAAAATTTAAAATAAAACCAGGAATTATATTTTATCAGAAGGCGAATTGCAGTTTTATGTTGACTTGTCATTTTGGCTGTTCTATACAAAGGTTGACCTTTATTATGATTTTGCTGTACTCACAGAAAGAAACCACATATTTTATTGTCAGTAAAACAGAAAAGAATATAATGAATCATCATAATAGCTAAAAATTCAAGCCAAGATAGCAGGAGTAAAATAAACAAAAGGGATTTCATAGAGACAAACATTCTAAGAATCAAACAGAAAATGTGGCCTCTACAGTGTTAACAAGGTCTTGAGTGACCTAGTTTCTGATCTCATGTAACCCAGTGAACAGAAAATGTGAACAAGGCTTTTTGTATGATTTGACCTAGTGACCTAGTTTTTGACCTCAGGTTACCCAGTTTTGAATTAATCCTAGATTTCATAAAGACAAACATTCTGAAAATGTTTTAAGATCAAACATAAAATGAGGCCTCTAGGGTGCTAACAATGTTTTTTTCATGATTTAACCTGGTGGCCTAGTTTTTTACCTCAGGTAACCCAGTTTTAAATTTGAACTAGATTGTACAGAGACAAACATTCTGATAAAGTTTTAGGAAGGTCAAACAGAAAATGTGGCCTCTAGAGAGTGAATAATATGTTTTTACAATGATTTGACCTAGTGACCTAATTTTTGATCTCAGGTTACCAGTTTTGAACTGGTGTATTTTGACAAAGTTTCATAAGATGACTAGAAAAAGTTGCCTCTAGAGTGTTTACAAGGTTTTCCTATTAACTGACCTAACAACCTAGTTTTTGACTCTAGATGACCCAGTAACAAAATCCTAAGAGATTTTATTAAGGGTAATATTCTTACCAAGTTTCATTCAGATTGGGCTAAAACTGTGTA
This sequence comes from Mercenaria mercenaria, assembly GCF_021730395.1. Lineage (NCBI taxonomy): Eukaryota > Metazoa > Mollusca > Bivalvia > Venerida > Veneridae > Mercenaria > Mercenaria mercenaria. The sequence continues at coordinate 74,822,613 of NC_069361.1, read as the reverse complement.
AAACCTAGAGCGTTAACTGCCAATTGTAGACAACGCATGCCACACACCACATGACGACGGAAACAGGGTAATCTAAATCACAATAGCTCATCTACAGCACTTTGTGCTCAGGTGAGCTAAAAATCAGTATACATGTATGAACAACTATTCTATGGAAGCTTTTGTAAGCACCAGAAGTTACAAGTTTTCTTACCTTTATATCACTCCCAGGTGTTGCACTGAGAGACAGGATTCTGAAGTTCTCTGTGTACTTTACCAGTTCCCTGACAACCTGAAATATCAGATATTGGATGTTAGTTATTTCAACTTTTAACTCATTAACACTAATTTGAAAAAAAAATTTGGCATATGTTACAACAGTCGTATTTTCTTGCAAATTAGGAAGCATAGCAAGTCATTCCAAGGAGAAATTCACTACAGCTGGTTTGGAGGCAAAGCTTGGTCTGAGGACAAAATATCATGAATTGGCCCCGACAGTGTACAAGGTTTCAAAGCCTTGTCTATCACTAAACCTTTAACACCATGTGCCAGACGATCCTCTACTAAAGATATTAGTCAATAGTTGTTTTAGATAGTAAAATCTTCACTAACCAGACAGTATGCATGGTTTCCAAGAGCTTTGTGAGCCTCCACTGAACATTTCACACCATGTGCCAAATATGATCCTTTATTAAGGTCATTGGTCAATAGTTGTGTTAAGAGTATAAAATCTTTACTAAACTGACAGTATGCATGATTTCCAAGAGCTTACTACTAGTGAGCCTCATCTATCACTTAAAATTTCATATCCTGTGCCGAACACGATCCTCTACTAAGAACATTAGTCAACAATTGTGTTACTTAGAGCAATAAAATCTTCACTAACCTGACAGTATGCATGATTTCCAAGAGCTTTGTGAGCCTCATCTATAACTAAACATTTAACATCCTCTGCCGGACATGATCCTCTACTCAAGTCATTGGTCAAAACTTGTGGGGTTAAGAAGAACACCCGTTTATCATGCCATGCTCTCTCTCTCTTAGATGGACCCATACTACCTGGAACATAAACAACAAAGTTCATAAAAGTGACATTTTAAGCGAAAAAATGCAAATACAAAATTTATCCTAAAAACAATGAAGAGCAGGGTCTTGACAACTGTTACTTACTAACATTACTTGATATTTTTAAGCATCATTCACTTTATCTTTTTTTTCCTTCATTTTTTGTCAGTAATATATAGTCAACAATCTAATTGTCAAGGCAGATGTAACAGTTTTTAACATGAACAATGTCTAAATATTTACAGATTATACGAAGTTATCAAAATCAGATTTCTTTTGTTTTTAAAAGCACAAAATACTATAGTTTTTTTTGAAGAAATAAAACATGATAAAAGGGTAACTTAACCTGTCATTTCAGCAGTATGGTCCTGTGGAATACCCATGATATTATAACATGCCTCAATCTGCTGTGCGACAAGAGGTTTGGTTGGTGCCATGAATATCACCTTCCCCTGAGGATACCAGCGGTAGAAATTATACATCACCACGGCAGCAATGAAAGTTTTTCCAAGACCAGTGGGAAGTGTGACCATTGTGTTTTTAAACAGAGCCTGCTGAACTATACTGAACTGATACTCTCTGACTGGATAATTTGTTGGGTAGATCCACAGCTTGCCGGCACATTTATCGAAACCCGGAATATTAAAGCTTTGAGTCTGAGCCTGGGTTGGTGTAAAACCATCTGCACCAATAGATATATCACCAACATGCTGACCTTCAAAATTTTCACATGCATGTGCATGCTCCTTATTTTTTGGAAAAATTTTGTGTGATGTGGCTGCTGGTCCTAAATGTTTGCTTATATTAGTCACGGATTCCTCTGCTTCGCAAAGAAGATTGTCATCTTCGTCCTCAAAACTACCGCACAAATCGATGACATCATTATCTGCTGATACGGTCGAAGGCTGACAGACTGACTGGACAGACCCTTGTTCGGGACCCTTTGATTTATTTCTCCAGCTTTGGAATAATGTTGCCTGTTTCTTACTCATTCTTACAATGGTGGCATCTTCCTAAATTCAGGTTCTTCGTACAGCACTTTTGGTCTGCTGGTATTTCGGCAGCTTCACCTGAATTATTGAAAAAAAAAAAGGTCAGCAAAATTACCTTTAAAATGATCGCACTAGTCAAAAAGAAATAAGGGTCCGTAACTCTGCAATATTTCAACTGATCCTGACAAAAGACAAAATTTCTACACTTTATGGTGGCCAAATGTACAAAGTTTGATTAGAATCCCTTTAGAAAAGAGGGAGAAATTTGTACCACTGCTTTTCAGCAAAGGGACTGACAAACCACACTAGCCAGCTTAAGCTGTCTCCTGTACAGTATATCCCCCTTCAAGCTTTGTAGTGGTTTTTTGTGTCATATGGTGAGGTTAAAAACATTCCACTTTTTAAATAAAACGATTATTTAATTTTTTTTATATACAGTACAGCTAGCGCGGCACCTTCAAAAACCCTTCGACCCTCGCGGGTAAAAAAAAAATCGAGTGTTCAGTTGCGATGGCTGGACACCCGTTGGCCCTCGCGGTCATGATCACAGCGGTTCGCGGTGGACGGCTGCGAGGATTCGCAGTGTTCACGCGAGGGACCATCGCGGTCAATGTTTTATTTTAACATTAAATATTTAATACTGTATTGTCCCATACACATTTAACCCTTTGTCATGTATTTGCAGAATATATTTTAAATATTTGTTTTCTCAGAAACTATATTCCAAGTGATTGCAAAATATTTGCATCAGACTTTCGCAAACAGTCTGCAAAACGTATCACACTGAAGCAAAGGGTTTGCAAATAAACACTTAGATAAATTACAGACAGCAAAGCATCTGCAAATAAACACTTAGCTCATTTACTTCGCAAAGGTATTGCAAATAAACACTTTGTACAGAAATGAAAGAGCAAAGCATTTGCAAATAGTTAACATAGATGAACTTGCTTTCCTGGTAGACTCTAGGTACAGGAAGTAATTAACCATTCTGTTTTCTGATTGGTCTATATTCAAATGGCAGGATTTTTGAAAATATTGTGAGGAAATGTTTACACATCAGTTAGTAGAAATATTTTGGTGATGCAAACTTGTGTTAAACAGATTATTTATATGATATTCTAATTATTTTTTCTAGATATAAACTTTGTTGAATAAGGATAATGCAATACCATGTTGTTAAGCAATAAGACTTCCAAGAACCAGAGGATATTGCAGCATGTAGAAAGGTTATGTTAATCAATGACATTTTTTACTCAAGCAATTGTTAAAACTTACAAATATTACATGATGTTAGTTATTGTTACTGATCACTGAAATGATTGACTTTTAATATTTATTTAAACTGCAAAATTTTAATGGTTTTGTGAATTTACATCTGTTTTTCAGATATTAAAAAAATTCTTTTCTTTGAACCTCAGAAATTCATTTTATGCTGTTTGTTACGTGTTTGCGAATACTTTGCATATTATTTGCATGCAAGTTGCAAATACTTTGCCATCACTTTGCGATTACTTTGCTATCACTTTGCGATTACTTTGCTATCACTTTGCCATTTATTTGCCAAAGTTTCAGCTGCGAATTGTAAATTGTTTGCGAAGTATTTGCATTCTGTGTGCGTTGTGTATATTTGCAAAAGCTTTGCGGAATAGTTGCACGTTTCGTTCCATTTCTACTCGTCTGCGGAATATATTCAGCAATCATGTGCTGCAACTGTTCTGCAAAGGTTATGGCAAATATTTGGCAAAGGTAAAAAGTATATTCTGCAAAGGCCCTGTTTTTGCATGGGAACGTAGCACTTAATTGTTAAATTTATAATCTATAATGTATTTATTATAAATATACAATGTATATCATTTATTCCTTTTACTCGTCTACCTTTAATGCGCCTTTTTTGTATAGAAACTGTTGTTATCTTCATCCGATATTTTCATGTTTTGATTTTAGTTTAGGCAGTGGCTAGAGAACCCGAATCGGTTCCGTAGACAGCGAACTTATTCGTCCGGAACCGGTTCTCTAAGCAAAATACCGTGCATAGGCTAGCAAACCGGAATTTTATTTCTATGCATAATGCTGCCGAAATCCATTTGTTGTTGTTTAAAACAGTTACACCCCTGACTGTTTAAAGCATAATTTAGAAGTGCAGTTTTGCAACTTTTAGTCAAAAAAGTTGAAAAAATATTCTCCATGGCCATAAAAACATTTAGTGTCGGGCCAAACATTTAGGGTAGGTCGGGATACAGGAAACGAACAATTTTTTTTTTTTATGCCTTATAAAATTGGCAGTGGCTAGAGAACCGGAATTGGTTCCCTAGACACGAACTTATTCGTCCAGAACCGTTCTCTAAGCAAAATACCGTGCATAGGCTAGGGAACCGGAATTTTATTTCTATGCATAATGCTGCCGAAATCCACTTTGTTACTTGGTAAGTGTCATGCATATTATTATCTTAATTAATTTTATCATGCCCTTGCATTTATCTGCGTTTACTGTCTCCAAAAGTGTACTCGCCGCATATATACCGTGTCTGCCGTATTGGAATGATATAAACTAGTACGAATGAATGCGTGAAAACTACTTTGCAGTTTTTAAATGTTATTAAATTTTGCTTTAAACTTGTACTATGTACTATAGATGAACAAATTAATTTAATTGCCCTTAAAACTTCATACAGATTCTTTGATCACTTTAAATACTTGTTTGTAACACCTCTGTATCATTATGTAGATAATGTAGTATACTCACAGCGCATGCTTATATTTTATACACACCCAGTTTGGGATGTTGCTTCAGTAGTTGTTAAGGCGCACTCATATAATAAACATATACTTATAGTAAGAATACTGTGTTGGTCACTCTTTACAATAAGACATTGTGTCAGAAAATTAACGATTTCAATACATCCACATTTGTCAGGATTATTAACAATCATTGTGCATATAGTGCATATAGTGTATCGGATTTAAATAATGGATTTAACCGGTGTACCGACGCCTACAATGGACTGGGACAGTCCGAATTTGTTGGAAACATTCAAAACCTTTAGAGGTCACGCGGAATTGATATTCCAGGGTCCGTTAAAGGGGAAAGATGAACCAGTACAAATTACATACTTGCTCCTATGGATGGGACAAACAGGAAGAGAAATTTATTAAACTTTAATGTTGACAGCTGATCAGAAAAAATCAGTAAAAGCTACCGCCGACGCATTTGAAAAACACGTTCAGCCGAAATCAAACCCAGTATTTGCGCGGTTCAAGTTTAATAATGAAGTGCAAGGTGAAGATACCATGGAACAATTCATCACATGACTTAAGATACTTGCAAATGACTGTTCTTATGGCGAAGCATACAAGGAAGATTTGATTAGAGACCGAATCGTGTTCGGTGTGAAGTCGCCCAAAATTAGAGAGAAGCTTTTGACAGTAGGTGAGAAACTAACCTTGGCGAAAGCTGTTGACATATGTCAAACTGTAGAATATGCACAAGAGCAAATGAATAACATGCAAGAACCGTCTTCTATTAACTTTGTACGTAAAACTACTCACAAAAACGAGGAATCGAAAAAACGAGATATAAAGTGCAAAGGCGGGTCATGGAAATTAACGGAAAACAAGCCCGATGTCATGCACAGATTGTGCCAAAACTGTGGTCAATCCCATGGGGACAAACAGTGTAAGGCGAAGGGAGTGCAATGCCGAAACTGTAAACAATGGAATCACTACGCGAGGGTGTGCAGGAGTAAACGTGTCAATGAAGTGAGGGCTGATGATTCATCTGAGGATATTTACATTGATACAGTAATTAGTGCTGTAGACAAGATGTGCAATCAGGCATTTGTGGATATTAAAACTGGACCTCTTGGGAAACAAATTTCTTTCAAGATAGACACTGGCGCACAGGTGAATATTTTACCTCATTTTGCATTGCAACAATTAGATGTAAAAACCACACTCTGTTCCTCTGTAACGAAGCTCACAGGTTATAATGGCAACCCTTTAGTATGTCTAGGTTCCATTACCCTGCAGTGTACCCATGAACCTTCTGCACAGACCAAGTATGTAGAATTTCATGTAGTAGACACCCAGTCACCACCCTTGTTTGGTTTCCAGATTTCCATAGATTTTGGCCTAGTTAAACTCGCACATGCTGTCACTTCCAATTATGTATCCTCCCGGCTTAACAAAACAACAGTGCTGAATGAATATTCCCAGGTTTTTAAGGGCACTCGCTCTATTCCAGGGCAATGTTCTATTTATCTGAAACATGATGCTAAACCTGTGGTTCATCCTCCACGTAAGATTCCTATTGCATTACGAGATAAATGCAAGAAGGAGCTAGATAAGATGGAAAAATTGGGGGTCATTACATAAGTAAGTGAGCCTACTGAGTGGGTCAATTCAATGGTGACAGTACAGAAAAAGTCAGGTGACTTGCAAATAGTACTTGATCCGGGTGACTTGAACAGAAACATTCAACGTCCTTATCATCCGACGAAAACTCTGGATGACATACTTCCCCAGCTAAACGGTGCTACATTTTTTACAAAATTAGATGCTAGGTCAGGTTACTGGGCCATGCATTTGACAGAGAAGTCTTCCATGTTGACTACATTCAATACCGTATTTGGGAGGTACAGGTATCTGAGGCTTCCAATGGGTATTTCGTCTGCCATGGATCTGTTCCAAAAGAATATAGACGAAATATTTGAGGGTCTCCCAGGGGTAGCTGCCATAGTAGACAATATTTTAGTATATGGCAAAACAAGGGAGGAGCATGATGCGAATTTGACAGCAGTGCTCCAAAGGTCACTAGAACAAGGTATACGCCTTAATCCAGACAAGCTGGAGGTTGGGCAGTCCCATATTAGTTATTTCGGTCATGTGATATCTAAACAAGGTCTTAGCCCAGATCCAGACAAGGGGTCTGCAATTCGAGAAATGCCTATCCCGGAAAATAGGTCACAACTCGAAACGGTACTTGGCATGAGTCAGTATCTCGCTAGATATGCACCTAGACCAGGGTTGTCAATAAGAACCGGCCGCCGGCCAAAATGGACGGTTCAAATGGCATTTGGGCCAGTTCAAATTCGCAAAAAAAAAAAAATAAACAAGAGGACCATGATGGTCCTGAATCGCTCACCTGTTCCCACATGACCCAGTTTTGAGTATGACGTTGTTTTTTCTATTATTCGACATAGTGACCTAGTTTTTGAGCTCATGTGACCCAGTTTTGAATTTGATCTAGATATCATCAAGATAAAAATTCTGCCTAATTTTCATGAAGATCCATTGAAAACTATGGCCTCTAGAGAGGTCACAAGGTTTTTCTATTATTTGACCTATTGACCTAGTTTTCGAAGGTACGTGACCCTGTTTTGAATTTGACCTAGATATCATCAAGGTAAACATTCTCACTAACTTTCATGAAGATCTCATGAAAAATATGGCCTCTAGAGAGGTCACAAGGTTTTTCTATTTTTATACCTACTGGCCTAGTTTTTGACCGCATGTGACCCAGTTTCGAAACTGACCTAGATATCATCAAGGTGAACATTCTGACCAATTTTCATGAAGATCTATTGAAAAATATGGCCTCTAGAGAGGTCAAAAGATTTTTCTAATTTTAGACCTACTGACCTAGTTTTTGACCGCAGTTGTCCCAGTTTAAAACTTGACTAGATATCGTCAAGGTGAACATTCAGACCAACTTTCATACAGATCCCATGAAAAGTATGGCCTCTAGAGGATCACAAGGTTTTTTTATTATTTGACCTACTGACCTAGTTTTTGAAGGCACGTGACCCAGTTTCAAACTTGACCTAGATATCATCAAGATGAACATTCTGACCAATTTTCATGAAGATCCATTCAAGGGTATGGCCTCTACAGAGGTCACAAAGTTTTTCTATTTTAAGACCTACTGACCTAGTTTTTGATCTCAGTTGACCCAGTTTCAAACCTAACCTATATATCATCAAGATAAACATTCAGACCAACTTTCATACACATCCCATGAAAAATATGGCCTCTAGAGAGGTCACAAGGTTTTTTCATTATTTGACTTACTGACCTACTTTTTGACGGCATGTGACCCAGTTTCAAAACTGACCTAGATATCATCAAGATGAACATTCTGACCAATTTTTATGAAGATCCATTCACAAGTATGGCCTCTAGAGAGGTCACAAGGTTTTTCTATTTTTAGACCTACTGACCTAGTTTTTGACCGCACGTGACCCAGTTTCGAACTTGACCTAGATATCATCAAGATGAACATTCAGACCAACTTTCATACAGATCCCATGAAAAATATGGCCTTTAGAGAGGTCACAAGGTTTTTCTATTATTTGACCTACTGACCTAGTTTTTGAAGGCACGTGACCCAGTTTCTAAATTGACCTAGATATCATCAAGATGAACATTCTGACCAATTTTCATGAAGATCTTGTGTAATATATGGCCTCTAGAGAGGTCACAAGGTTTTTCTATTTTTAGACCTACTGACCTAGTTTTTGACCGCACGTGACCCAGTTTCAAACTTGATCTAGATATCATCAAGGTGAACATTCTGACCAATTTTCATAAAGACCCCATGAAAAATGTGGCCTCTAGAGTGGTCACAAGGTTTTTCTATTATTTGACCTACTGACCTAGTTTTTGAAGGCACGTAACCCAGTTTCGAACTTGACCTAGATATCATCAAGATGAATGTTCTGACCAATTTTCATGAAGATCTTGTGAAATATATGGCCTCTAGAGAGGTCACAAGGTTTTTCTATTTTTAGACCTACTGACCTAGTTTTTGACCGCACGTGACCCAGTTTCGAACTTGACCTAGATATTATCAAGGTGAACATTCTGACCAATTTTCATAAAGACCCCATGAAAAATGTGACCTCTAGAGTGGTCACAAGCAAAAGTTTACGCACGGACGCACACACGGACGGACGACGGACGACGGACGCTGCGCGATCACAAAAGCTCACCTTGTCACTTTGTGACAGGTGAGCTAAAAAAAATAAAAAAAATAAAAATAAATAAAAACGGGCCTAAAAACCTTAACCCGCCGACCAATTGATATTACCCGCGGTCGTTTCCGTTCATAATGAATATACAGCGTGTCATCACGGGCGATGTTCATTGAATCTTAATTGCAGAGGTGTATTTCATACACTGCCACTTGCCTGTCGATCTTTGACTTGAGACTCAATGAGTTAAAACATGCGATAAACCAATGACAGCTTTGGATGTACATGTAGAACACGTGACGTATTTTATCGGCATAACTATTTAAGCTCCGCCTTTACAAATGATGATATACAAACATCATAACTGACGAAATCCAAGCTAACGTCAAAGCGATGAAAATCATGTTTCCCGGACTGAATTAATATTAGAGATATACATGAAAAAATATTCATCAGTTATCGTAGTGTCCAAGTTATATTTTGTAGCAAGAACTTCAGAAAGAAAGAGTGATGGGACATCCGCGATAATTTCCAAGAATTTTGAAATCATGAGTGACGGTCCCGATTTAAAAGAAAAGACAACAAAAAACAAAAGAAAGAAATTATCCGCAAGCTCCTTTATATTTAATAATCCAACATCGCTTATAACTAATCTGTAAACAACAATTTTCGTATATTTTCACACCTATTTACCCCTGTGGAGTGCTGTTTATAACAAAGCCAGGTGTTGATTTTAATGTGTGACAACTGAGACAGATATTTTTAAAAATTTCTATAAAAAATTATTCATCACAATCAAATTTAGATCAGAAAATATATTGGCTTTTACCTTTTTTTTGTAAGTTTTTGAAATCTTAAGTACAGCAGTTGTCGCGGTATCAGCCGGCCGATTTTTGATAAATATTTCTCTTAAATCATTTTAATAAGAGGAAATGTCAGGTAAATTTTTTTTATCAGATACTGTCAAATGCTGTTAAACTGTCTTTGCACCATCATAATTTGTCAAACACATCATTTAAAGTGGAGATTTGGTCAATGTCTATGAAAGTGTAACAGTATCTGGACATGCAATTTTGGATATCTGGATTTTGATCAATAAAAAATCGAGGCTAGGGGTTTTGGATACGGATAGGTGGGGATGAGAATCAAACAGTTAATATTCTATGCCTAAACTTGTATTATTTCTAACTCTGTACATTTTGTTTTGATGGTTCTATTATTAAGAGAGACAGTCACCTTATCACATATACTGTTCAAGTAATCACAGAACACAGATAGACTACATACTCTACCGCAAGAGTTTCCGCAAATCAGTTCAAAATGTGAAGGTCATCCCAATTGAGGAATGCGTCCAACAACATAACCTGGTTGTTTGTGACTTCACAGTCAGCATCCCCACAGCTAAAAAGCACAAATTCATTCCACGTATCCATACCTGGAAGCTTAGGGATCAAGCCGTGGCAAATGAATTCCATGCTACCTTCAAGGACAAAGTAACTGATGATGCAAACATGGATTCTGTTGGTTCTGTGGAAGATGTGTAGGCAAGATTCAAAAACCCACTTCTTGAAACAGCCTCTGAAGTGTGTGGTCTTTCTAAAAACCACAGGTGGAAAAGGGAAACCTGGTGGTGGGACGATAGGGTTGAAGATGCAGTCAAGGCGAAGCGGGTTAGCTTTAAGACATATAAAGCTCTGGTTAAAGCAGGCAACAAAACCGAGGCAACAAAGGCTAAGGCTGCCTACAATGAGGCCAAGCGGGCAGCAAAACATGCAGTTTGGCAGGCAATTTAGTCAGAAAGCTGAGAAGGAGCAGTTTGCTTACATCTCTCCGAATGATAGCAGCATCTTTAAGCTTGCAAAACAAATGGACAGGACAAATCTGGATGTTGTGGGTGAAAAGTGTGTAAGGAATGATGCGGGAGAACTATCTCTGAATGATGAGGACAAGATGAAGGCCTGGGTTGAACACTATGCTAGACTTCTGAATGTTGAGTTTGAGTGGCCGAGTGACCTACTTCCTAAGGTTGATCCAGTGGAGGGCCCACCCCCACCTGTCACCATGGATATTATCCGCAAGGCTCTCAGCAAGATGAAGTGTGGCAAAGCTGCAGGCCCCTCAGGCATCATAGCTGAGATGTTGAAGGCTGCAGGTGAGGAGGGCATAGATATGTTAAGAAAACTGGCGGAAGTTGTCTTTAGTAGTGGTGTGATCCCCAAGGATTGGCAAGAGAGCTACATCCTGAACCTCTACAAGGGTAAAGGTGGTGCCCTCGACCAAGGTAATTATCGAGGCCTTAAGATCACCGACCAGGTTATGAAGTTACTGGAGCGTGTGTTGGACAGTTTCATCCGTGGTATGGTGGACATTGACTCTATGCAGTTTGGCTTTGTGCCAGGCTGAGGTACAACAGATGCTATCTTCATCCTACGCCAGCTACAGGAGAAGTACATAGCTGCAAACAAGCCACTTTATATCGCGGTTGTCGACTTGGAGAAGGCCTTCGATGGTGTACCAAGGAAAGTCCTTTGGTGGGCGCTGAGGAGTCTGGGTGTTGAGGAATGGGCTGTTCGTGTCATTCAGGGTTTGTACGCGGATGTAAGAAGCTGTGTGCGTCAACGGGCAGTACAGCGAGGAGTTCGGAGTCGAGGTTGGAGTTCATCAGGGATCTGTCCTAAGTCCTCTACTTTTCATCCTCATACTGGAGGCTCTGTCACGCAAGTTTATGATCTCTGGCTCTGGTCTGGATCTTCTGCGAGACTCCGGTGCTTTTCCTTGCGCGGTCTGTCGGAGTGGTGTTGGGGTAAACTCCATTGAATGTTCCAAGTGCAGACATTGGGTTCACAAGAAGTGCAGTGGCATCATAGGAAGACTGAGCGTCAATCCATCATACGTATGTCCTAGATGCTGTGGCCAGGCAAGGCCAATTGATGGTAGACCAGTCACTCAAGTAGATGTGGATGGTACTCTGTTTGACGTGGAAGCCAGTTTCTGCTATCTTGGCGACATGCTGTGTGCTGGTGGAGGCTGTGAAATTGCCATCATTTCCAGATGTTGTACTGCCTGGGGAAAGTTCAAGAAACACCTGCCAATTCTGACTTCCAAGCATGTATCCCTCAAGACTCGTGGAAAAGTGTTCAATGCCTGTGTCCGTTCTGCCCTACTGCACGGTAGTGAAACGTGGGCGCCTTCTGCTCCAGATTTACAGCGACTCCGTTGAAACGACAGGTCAATGATCCGATGGATCTGTGGCATCAAACCCAATGATGACGTACCCATAGCAGCACTGTACGCAAAGCTGGGGTTACAGGAGGTGACAGAGGCTATTCGCACCAGACTCCTGAGGTGGTATGGCCATGTCATTCATGCATCCTCATGCATCAACTCAATCTTGAGTATGTCCATACCAAACTCCAAAGGACGTGGGAGACCTAGAAAGACCTGGTTAGAATGCGTCAAGGGGGACTTGAAAGCTTACAACCTTGACAGCTTTGACCCACATGACAGAGAAGCATGGAGACTGGGTGTTAAACAATCTAGCCACCTGCTGCCTACCCTAGTTACTGGGACACCCGCAGCAGTTGACAAATAAACACAGGATATGATGATGATGATGATGATGAACAGTGACATTTTTTTGTCATGCCAAATTGTAAAAATTCATCTGGGGAATCTTGTTCCCCACAAAAGAAATATGAGTACAGGATTAATTCTCAGTAGAATTTTGAATTTAGATATACAGTAGTGCAATAACTATTTGATTTTGCAAAGAAGTACAACAAAGAGTTGAAGTATGGTGTAAAGTTAGATATTAGCATTTCAAAACTTGAAAAATGCATTCATGAACATGTAAACTCACTTTTATTGTTATCTCCAAATTTACCAGGTGTGCTCATAAAAATGTGAAAATATGGGTATATTGTATTTAAAAATGCAGTGGAAAAGATGTTCTTAAATGCTTTCAAATGCCCCAGAATGCAGGAAATGAAGTGCTGGATTTCAAAATTTTCCGGGGGAGCATGCCTCCGGACACCCCTAGCTGGCCGCATACTGTTCTGTTTCAGCTTCTTCAACAAAAACTTATTGACAACCCTGTTAGGCTATCTGAGGTCATTTTGCCCTTACGAGAATTATTGGCAAAAGATGTAGAATTTCTCTGGGGTGAATCACAGCAGCAATCTTATGATCAGATGACTGATATCATAACACAAGCTCCTGTCCTTGCTTTCTATGACCCGGTCAAACCCTTAGAGTTGCAAACCGACGCAAGTACATGTAGGTAAGGAATTGGGGCCACACTCCTTCAAGAAGGTAGACCTATAGGTTATGCCAGTAAAAGTCTTACGCCAAGCCAAATGAACTATGCTATGATTGAGTTAGAGTGTCTTGGACTGGTATTTGGCTTGAAGAAATTCCACCAGTGGGTATATGGGAAGAAAGTCAAAGTAGTTACAGACCACTTACCATTGATAGCTATATGTAAGAAACCCTTATTTGCTGCACCTGTTAGGTTACAGCGGCTGCTCTTAAGCATTTCACAGTATGATATAGATGTCACTTATAGGCAGGGAACTCAGATTCCTTTACCAGATACTTTGTCTAGATTCCCGGTCAAGGATACAGATCCGTCCTTGACAGAAACTGTAGAAGTCCAAGTTAATATGGTCAAAAGAAGCTTACCAGTAAGTGACCGGAAATTGCAAGAAATCAAGGTCAATACTGACTGGGACGAACAACTTTTGTCTCTGAAGCAAGTCATTATTGAAGGTTGGCCTGATGAAAGAAATCACTGCAAGTCAGAACTGCTTGATTTCTGGAATTATAGGGATGAGCTTACCGTCATTGATGGGGTAATCATGAAGGGTCACAAAATTGTTATTCCTAAATCCCTAAGGGCAGACTTGTTGTCAAAACTACATTCTTCAAGTCATATGGGAATAGAGAAAACAATAAGTAGAGCAAGTGATATTGTTTTCTGGCCTAGAATCACCCAGGAAATTAAAGATCTCGTTCTGAAATGTCCTGTATGTTTGCAACACAGAGACTCAAACCAGAAAGAACCGCTTGTCTACACCCAAGTTCCAGAATACCCATGGCAGGTAGTTGGCACAGACCTATTTGAGTTCAATGGCAAAGACTTTTTGATAGTTGCTGACCATTATTCACATTACTTTGAGGTCAAAGAGCTGCCTAACTGTAGAAGTTCTACAGTTATAAGTAGGCTCAAGGGCATATTTGCTAGATTTGGCATACCAGAAATTGTAGTATCTGATAATGGGCCATGCTATGCATCTCATGAGTTTGCAAACTTTGCAAAGCTCTGGGATTTTACACACAAGACCACAAGTCCTTACCACAGCTCCAGTAATGGTTTTGCGGAAGCGTACATGAAAGAAAATTTGCAAGCGCATTTTCACGAAGGTCAGAGCATCAGGCACCGACCCAATGATAGGAATACAAGAATATAGGGTTACAAAACTTAAAATAGGTTTTTCACCCAGTGAAATCGTGTTCCAACGTCAAATTAGGTCAGTGTTGCCAGTTGCTAAGTCACAATTACTTCCCCGGCAAATCTCACACAAGGTCATTCGTGAGAAATTGTCAGCAAACAAGGAAAGAGAGAAAGTGTATTATGATATGACAGCCAAGCATTTACCACCATTAGAAATAGGAGATTCGGCACGAATTCAGCAAGCAAATAAAAATTGGAGTCCTGCAGTAGTAGTGCAAAAACATCATGATAGGTCCTACTCTGTTAAAACACCTGACGGTAACACATATCGTCGCAATAGGAGGCATTTGTTACAAACCAATGAATCAAAAGAGTGCATACCTGATGTTGACATGCAAAATGTGGAAAATAACAACCTTTCGGCGCCTCAAGAAAATTCTGACTGTATTTCACAATTCTCTGATAAAAACAATAAAAGGTCAGATAGTGAAGCAAGTGAAAAAACATATATGAGTAAATCTGGCAGGGCAGTTAAACCTCCGACAAGATTAACTGAAACAATGTAATATGATAACATAAGATAGCGGAACACGCGTGCTATGTAAACAGTGAACAGTGATAATTAAGTGTTGATAGCAAAAATATGCCATTCATGGAGAAACAGACTTTATGAAAGAAATTTTACGTTATAGTAATTTTGGAGTATTTTGATTTATTTTATTTTAGCTTTCAGAAATTGTGTTTCTTGTTCTTTGCCAAAAGGGCAGATGTATCATTATGTAGATAACGTAGTATACTCACAGCGCATGCATATATTTTATACACACCCAGTTTGGGATGTTGCTTCAGTAGCTGTTAAGGTGCACTCATATAATAAACATATACTTATAGTAAGAATACTGTGTTGGTCATTCTTTACAATAAGACAACCTCGGCATTTCACGTTCAAAGATATGTAATCAATACTAATTAACAGAAATTACTTAATTTGTTTTAATCGTTTCTTTTATTGTCTTATCGCCTCAGTCACAATCAAATGCATACTTTTTAGGTGCTCCATGTTATACACCCAAATTTAAAAGTGCATGTTTATATATTCTGTCTTTAGCACTTCAGGAGTTACATATCACTACCCAGTTGCAGGTAAAACTACTATCAGGTAGCTGATGTACATATAAAACAAACGCCATGCTGTCCAATAACAGAAAAAAGGCCAAAATTCAGCGTTATATTGTTTCACCTTAAAAAATGTGCTTTTTGTCTTTTCATTTTAATTAAAACCTGAACCAGCAAGACCTTTTTGTGTTGTTTGGTTTACAGGAAAATTCGTCTTCTTTCAGCCGCAATTTATTTCAACTGTCTATGTCACCCACAACAGAAGTTATGTACTGAAGACTGACATGACCGTTCTGTTATATATTTTGCCTTTTTGCTCTTCCTCATATCAGATATGTGATTTCATTATGAAATAATTCTTTTTTTACTGTCTTATTTGTCTCTGTGTGAACTTCAGTCTACCTTCTTCTGAAAATAATAGCATTCTTTCAGATGGAAGTTTCTTATCTCCTCAAATTTGACTCTGAACAGACAATGATAAATGCGCCATTTTTTCTGTCCTGTCCGTAGACACCTATTTTCTTTGTGAAGGATACAATATTAGAGTTTAATCACTGTTGGTCTGAAAGCTGCTAGGATAGTGTCTAAGTTGATAAACATTAGACGGAATTAAACTGGGTTATATAGGTATAAATAGTTGTTGAATTGCAAAATGTCTTGTCCGTAGACACATGTCTTGTCCGTAGACACTAAAGAAACGAAGGTTTTTTGACAAATATCATTTATAAAATCATACTGGAGCTATTTATCAAGTTTCAATGATACACCACACTTAATGTTTATACAGAATATAGAATAAATATATTTCTAATGAAACTTACTTCTTCCAAATGCAAAATGTTACCCATTTATTCTTGTGTGTACAATCTGAATCTGAGAAGTACAATGGATATAGAATATGTTTTAATCTTATACATGACTTATATAAATGTTAAAAGCTATCAAAAAAGGAATAATACATTTCTTTCTAACCCTCCCTTTGTTATGGCAAAAACAAGGCATGCAATGAGGGTGTCTATGGACAAGACATTATGCAAATACTATTCAATATATTTTCTGTTTTCAATAAAAACCAGCACTGGACCTTAGAAATAAATCAAGAGTTCTTTGAAATAAATCAAGAGACTCTGAAATGCAAAAAAAACAACAATCTTTTACAAGTTAGTAGTAAAACAGAAAGAATGAGAAGATAGAAGCAAAATCATTTGACATTTGGTCATATTCTAGTTGAGTATGGATCTATTGTTAAACTGGTGTGGGCTGTCCACTTTCAACTTAAACACTTTGTTATAATCCACTCAAGATGGCATATTTCTGTGCTCTTCAGGGCCAAGATATAATGTTGATTGGTTTACAAGATTTCATTCTATTCATTTGCCTATCAACTTTTATTCTGTAACTGACTGAAATCACATAAAATTGAAGCAGTTTAAATCATCTTAAAAAAGAAATTACAAGCAATTTACTACGTGATTACTATAGTCTCCTTGCAGCTTTCTCCCTTTCAAAAATGAGAGCTATTTAGATTTGTTTGTTTTTGGGGGGGTTAATGCCCTTTTTCAACAGAATTTCAGTTATGTAACTTAACAATTGTTAATTGATTCTGTACTGTACAAACATGTTCTCTGCAAGTAACTGCCAACTTCCCCACATGCATCAGAGGCAGAGGTCTAGAATTTTGAAATCATAGTTTGATTTACGATTGGATTTACTAACATTTGTTCCAGTATTTTTCCAAGAAAATAATATTAATATAGGTGATAACATGAAAAAAAAGAAGTAAATGTGATAAAAAGATAGTTAAAAAACTTTGTCTCCGGTCATACTATCTTATATAATGGAAAAAGGTCAATATTAATAAAAATATTACTGGCTAGAAAAAGAGAATGTATCTTGGGAATTTTAAGACAAGAGGGCCATGATGGCCCTATATCGCTCACCTGTTATCATTGCACTTGAGGACAAGAAGGTCCTCAGAAAAAATATCTAAGTCCAAAGGACAGGAACAACAAAGGAAAGAAATTTAACCAAAAAGAAAAAAAAAATTCTTACAAGGTACAGATATGTCAAAATACACCTAAAAATTGGAGGTACCATCCATGTTGTACCACAGAAAAGTGGTCTCGGTTTTTCCCTATGGCTAATAATAAAAAAGTTACTAAAAATAAACTATTTATAGTAACGTAAAAGGGAAGTAATTAAAAAGAAAATTATTGTAAGTGAACAAAAGAAGGATCTGCCAAATAAATCTGTTGACAGAAATGAAATTTCAGATCAGTATCTTCATTAGTTACGGAGATATACCCATTTTAATTTGAAATAAAGGGAGGTAATCTGACATAAAATCAGTCCATAGTTATCTACCCTGATTGACTCAGTCCAACTAATGATAATAATGAAATTCAAATAAGTCCTACAAGTACTTACTGATATAAATCCATTTTGACTACAATCAGGGGAGGTAATCCGATATAAAATAACTCTGGAAACTACGATTGGATCTGATTTGTCATGGAATCCAAGATTTATTGTTGTTGAAGATATTTTGGAAGTTTGTATCAAATAAAACCATAAATGAAGTCTCTATATGGCTGCAAAAGCCAAAATAGCCAATTTTGGACCTTCAAGGAGCCATAACTCTAGAACCCATGATGGAATCTGGCCAGTTCAAGAAAGACACCAAGATCTTGTGGTGATACAAGTTGTGTGCAAGTTTAGTTAAAATCAAATCATAAATGAAGTTGCTATTGTGCAGACAAGGTCAAAATAGCTAATTTTGGCCCTTTCAGGGGCCATAACTCTGGAACCCATTATGGGATCTGGCCGGTTCAAGAAAGGAACTGAGATCTTATGGCAACACAAGTTTTGTGCAAGTTTGATTAAATTCAAATCATAAATGAAGCTGCTATTGTGCAAACAAGGTCAAAATAGCTAATTCTGGCCCTTTCAGGGGCCATAACTCTGGAACCCATAACGGAATCTAGCCAGTTCAAGAAAGGAGTCAAGATCTTATAGTGATACAAGTTGTGTGCAAGTTTGGTTAACATCAAATCATAAATGAAACTGCTATTGTGCAGACAAGGTCAAAATAGCTAATTTTGGCCCTTTCAGGGGCCATAACTCTGGAACCCATAATGGGATCTGGCCAGTTCAAGAAAGGAACCAAGATCTTATGGTGATACAAGTCGTGTGCCAGTTTGGTAAAAATCAAATCATAAATAAAGCTGCTATTGCGCAGACAAGGTCAAAATAGCTGATTTTGGCCCTTTCAGGGGCCATAACTCTGGAACCCCATAATGGGATCTGGCCAGTTCAAGAAAGGAACCGAGATCTTATGGTGATACAAGTTGTGTGCAAGTTTGGTTAAAATAAAATCATAAATGAAACCACTATCGTGCAGACAAGAAATTGTTGACGGACGCACGGACGCACGGACACACGACGGACGACGGACGAAGGGTGATCACAAAAGCTCACCTTGTCACTATGTGACAGGTGAGCTAAAAAAAGCATAATATGTAAGTCATTAGCTGACTCAAAACTAAGTGATAAAAACTTATCACAGTGAACATGTAATTATTCTGTAAACAGGTTAAAATTCACAGGAATTTTATTTTGCAGGACTACTTAAAATATTAGTATGAGTTATGGATCTCACAGAATAAATGTCATATGAGTATTTTACAACATACAGCTATTTAAGCAGTCAGCAAGGGAGTTTGTTTCATTAGTTTTCCATTTAAGACACAGTTGTAATCTTTTTAAGATGTATAAGTTTAACAAGTTCTTCCTACTTTTTTAATGTTTCTACTTTAATGAACATGTTTAGATGAACTCACAGAGTTCTTCATGTTAAACTTTGTGTTTATACTTTTTTACCATTTCTTGATTGATATGGTTGATAACAGCATGTAAATAATTTGCCTCAACAAAGTCTAGTCAGGTGGTTTCTTCCACCATCCAATTTCAGGAAGATTGTGGTTTATTTTGTTTCGTTGAGGTTAAAAGTTATTACAGATAAATAAACATAGTCTAAATGGTGTACATAACAGGCTGCAAGGTCAGTTCTTAAGCCCATTAAATGCATGAGCATTGATCAGAAACATTATTACTCTATCAGTTCTGTCTTTTAGACAGAAATTATGGTCAAATGTCTTGTCCGTAGACACCAAGCTGAAGGAGATTTTTAACAGCCTATTTCAGTGAGGATCCTTCCAAGTATCATTATTTTTAGTATATAGTGAAATATGAAAACAATTAGTCCTAATTTATGTAAGCAATAGCACAGAACTTGTGACATAATGACATTTTGATTTAGTCACAGTTGTTCAAATCCTTCAATTATTCGAGGACACATTCCGAAGACTGTCAATTATACTTCTTTTCTTAAATTTGTTTGTTATTTACTTATTCTTGATCATTTTAAACATAAAAAGTTCAACAGAACTAAAAGACTGTCTTCTAAAACCTATGTAGAAAGCACTTGGCGATGATGTCTTGTCCGTAGACTTTTTGGGTAAATTTCGGCTTTCATTTTAAAATTGCGATATCTCTGCCAAACATAGTCGTAATCACAAAAATGAGACCATTATTTAAAGAGAAATGACTGAATTTTTAGAAAATAACATATTTGAGTTGAATAAATGCATTTCAAAAGGTATGCAAAAACTGAAAGCAAGTAGAAAACAAAAATTTCTAGAATTTTGAACTTCAAAAGAAGATAATAACTACAAATCCTTGTGTAATTTATTAGTTTTTTGGGTTTTCTACATTACTTTTATGTACCTTATCATGTGGTAACAATTTTGTTGGGTCTCAAATAGTTACTTGAATAAAACAGTCCTTTAAAAATGGTCATGTCTGTTTTATTTTTTCCCTGAAGATTCATCTTTATATCGAAAAAAAAATATTGTCGAACTATCAGACAGCGACAACTACCATTGTTTTTGTAGAACCAAGGTATATGGTAAATTAACATTTCAAAATAAAAGAGTTTTACAAACTTTTATTTTTGACCCCAAGTGAAACAAAAAAATGCATTTGATTGTGACTGAGGCGTTATACCTTTTAAGTTTAAATTTCAAGTTTATTTCGGCTCCAGTGTCGACCATTTCGCATTCATTCGTACTAGTTTATTTTATCATTCCAATATGGCGGACAGTATGCGGCGAGTACACCTTCTTCTTCCAGAGGAAGAATATACTACACTTCTGGAGACACAGTAAACACAAATAAATAAAAGGGCATAGCTTGCTGAAATGGTAAAAATAATTAACTTATTAAGATAAGAATATGCATATGATACTTACCAAAAGAAACAAAGTGAATTTCGACAGTTTTATGCATAGAAATAAAATTCCGGTTCCCTAGCCTATGCACGGCACTTTGGCTAGAGATCCGGTTCCGGACGAATAAGTTCGCTGTCTAGGGAACCGATTCCGGTTCTCTATAGCCACTGACTATAAAATTATGCAAGGTTTATAAATTCATTTCTCTTGTGATATCGAAAGTACATGGCTAGTTCTCCTAAAAATAAAAGAAGTAGGCAACAAGAAGTTTTTCTACTTTTTTACCGAAACAATTGAGTTTTTATGTTATAAAATGTGAGCTTATTCTTATAGGCCTAACTTAACTAAAGGAACCAGCGTGGGAGCCATCTGGTCTAGTCGCGTAATGGCTGCCAGGTATTTGAACACTAATTTTTCACTTGGCATGGCAACAGAGGTCTAAATTGAGGCTAGTTTTTGTTTAAATTTCATTGTGGATGTATTGTTGACATTTTGGTAGGAAAAATGGGAGAGCAGGTTGTATTTGGTGAAGTCAAGCTCAATTTTAGTATGAGTAGTACTTCCAGGTCACAGCAGTGTGATTTTGATGTCAGTTTACAGTAAGTAAATGTGACCAGAGAAATCTCTCTTAGAAGATACATGACCCCTACTTTTCTCTTCATTTTATATCAGTTTTATCATAACTCTTTAAAATGAGGTAAGGATTTGTTCTCTGAAATGGGTCTAGCTATGTTTGGTAGCTCTTTGAAAATGGTCAGTTTTATATAGAATATATAGGGAAAACTATTTAGGCTATTGTGATCTACAAGAAATGTGGGCAAAAATTGAGATTTGTCCAGATATTGATATAAATGAACTAGTTTGGTCAGATTTTGGTAAAAAATGAGCATTTCATTGAAATTTTGCTGCAAAAATTGATAAAAACCCAAAAAATCACATTTTCACTGCTTTGGGGGTATTTTTTTTTTAAAAATGCAAATTTGCACTCTAAATTATGCCCATCTATACCTTTCAGAGGGGACATTTGGTATATTTCAAAGTGTTAATGTGTAATTTGCTTGCAAATTATGGTGAAAATTTATGAAATAGGGCAAAAACCAGCTCTGGCTAGAAGAACTGGTTAAAAATTATGTCGTGACATCAGTTTTGAAGGAAAATTGGCGCAGAGACCCGCGTTACTGAAAATGCCATAAAACCTGGAAAACTGATTTAATCAAGCTGAAACTTGGTATTTTTCATGCAGATGTGTTACCAGTGTTCGCGTTTACGGCGTAAAAGTATCTAAATATGCATTAAATTTGGTTTGTACGCAAATTTTTCAAGGCCATTGCGTACATGGGACGCAAAGTAAAAGCGTTAATCAATGTTACGAGTTTAAAGTGTACAAATACTAGCCACGATGCCGGAATCCCAATTTCATCTTCAGCAGCTTTATTTTCTAAAAACAGCACATAATGACGTAGCCTGTTGTCATTCAATGACGTATTCTGACTGGTTTAGTGTATTGATCAAAATCTCTACTTATCGATGTAAATTATATGGAAACAGTCCAGTTACTGCAAGGATACTAAGTTATTGAAAACAGCTGACTCGCGAATTGCAGACCGAAAGTAAGATGGAGTCTCCGGCGAACGTGAATACTGGTTTTATTTTTTAAAGCAGGGCTTGAGCTAGGGAGCGACTTGATTGTTTTTATTCACACTCCGCTTATTATCCATTACCGGCCTACTGACACTTTACTCGAATACACATACGGTAGCATAATTTAACTTCATAATTTTTTAAGCTCCGTCTCCAAATACAGAGATATAATGGTCGCTGACACCTTTGTTTTGATAAACTAAACAGTAGGGATTTATATTACATTAACTTGTACATTCTCCTTTGACTTTTCAAAAATTATCATACCTTGAATAATTTCCTTAAATCCACATAATTTGAATTATTTTACTCCAAACTTTAGAAACATTTCACTGACACTTTCTGTGACTAAAATAACTTAACTGAAATTTACACAACTTCTGACAACGGAAACTGGGTTAAACATGATTGACAACTTTTTGATATATGCCCATATTAGGGGATTAAAAGGAACATGTTACACTGTGTGTGATCAGTGCTGCTGATGTCTTGGTGACATGTATTTAACTCAATTCTAGTGCAGTTTATTGCCTATATGGGTTTTACTGTTTTGACTGATAGCACTGGGGGCTTGATTTAGTTTTGCTGAGCCAATTATAGAATAATATGAAACTTTATTGGAAATTGTATTCATATATCTAATTAAAAGGTGTTTGGTTTTGGCAGTAATTAGGAAATTAACCAGTCAGGGGTGTAACTGTTTTAAGTTATGTAACCTATTTCAGTTACTTTTTCCAGCATTTTATAACCTGTATGAGTTATAAAATATAGATAACCCAGGTAAGTTATTCAAAAAAAGCCTTTTTGCTGTTCCCACAAATTGACCTTCAAAGTGTAATTAGTAGCAAACTGTGGTTAATCAAATTCTCTTTTAGTCTGATTATGACCTGATGAGCATAATGGGATGTTAAGAGTTTTATAGCTTTAAAACCATTTGCGTAAGACTTTATCAGCCTTGCGTAAAAAATTTTACTGCATAGCTGGAAAGATAAAAGACCAAGGCTTCAGGAAATGATTGCATTAGTCACATTCAAAATAAGGATTTGGCACAGGAGGGCTTTGTAATATTTTATGATAACTGAAACAAGTTATGAAAGTAAACACAATAACTCAAATGGGTTATAAAATGTGATAACTTGAAACAGTTACACCCCTGACTGTTAACTGGAAAAATACTTTGAATTACCATTGACTGTAATCATATCATAAATTCACAAGAATAAGAAATTAGATTCACAAGGATAAGAAAACAGATTCATTTTCAGTGGGTTTGGTGTTTTAATTCGATAGACTTAAACAAAATTTAAAAGACTTAAACAAAGGAGAAGTGACTCCTCCCTGAAATCTTAGCCTAGTTTAAGCCCTGTAAAAGTAACTATTAACCTTAAATCCATCATATTTGAATAAACTTTCAAAGTTTGTAATTTCTTTATACCTGTGTTGTGTTTATCAGAACTGGAATACATTTATGAAGTTAAATAAGTGGTGTTATTTATATTAAAATACGGACAAATGTCAATATTTTAGCCACAAAACATGGGACTCAATCATTTTTTGCTGGGACTCGACATTTTTGGGAGTACTGAGTCCCAGGGACTCGTTGAAACTTTCAGAAAACGCGAACACTGTGTTACTGGTACTATACAAATGAAATTGAGACTGTTACAGAAAAACAGTTTTTCTTATAGGCCTAACTTAACTAAAGGAACCAGCGTGGGAGCCATCTGGTCTAGTCGCGTAATGGCTGCCAGGTATTTGAACACTAATTTTTCACTTGGCATGGCAACAGAGGTCTAAATTGAGGCTAGTTTTTGTTTAAATTTCATTGTGGATGTATTGTTGACATTTGGTAGGAAAAATGGGAGAGCAGGTTGTATTTGGTGAAGTCAAGCTCAGTTTTAGTATGAGTAGTACTTCCAGGTCACAGCAGTGTGATTTTGATGTCAGTTTACAGTAAGTAAATGTGACCAGAGAAATCTCTCTTAGAAGATACATGACCCCTACTTTTCTCTTCATTTTATATCAGTTTTATCATAACTCTTTAAAATGAGGTAAGGATTTGTTCTCTGAAATGGGTCTAGCTATGTTTGGTAGCTCTTTGAAAAAGGTCAGTTTTATAAAGAATATATAGGGAAAACTATTTAGGCTATTGTGACCTATTTAAATAAAACTCCTATGGATGAAACTCTTCAAACAGGCAGTATCAATGTCGCGAAATAATGTGACAAGTTACATGATCGTTGCATATTCTCACCAATGATAGTTCAATATGTATTTCCGGGCAAACAGTAAAGAATGCCACATTCGTAAATTATATCTTTAAATTTATAATTAAAAAAAAGAACTTTGTTTACATTTTTTTTTTGTAAAATGCCGCTTTAGACTGGTTTTCAGTTGTTTCTGAACAATTAAACTTTTAAAGAGCGAAATTCTATTTATTTCGCGAAAAGTACATTAAATAAATTTGACTTTTGCTCTAGTTCATTGCCAAGACGGCTATTCCGTGTTTATTTTCGACTCAAAATATAATCTTTTTCAACTAAATTTACATATATGAAACTTTACGATTATTTTTTTCAACATCAGTGAGTAAGTTTTCCATTTGGCAATACGATTATGGTAGGTTGGCAGACTTTTCACGTTTACGGTTCCGTAATCATAACCTCCGATTCTAGGATTACGGAAGTTCCGTATTCCTAGACAACCCTATGAGGAATAGCCTGTTAGTACCTACTATTGAACGGCTAATTAATATGAATACATGCAATGTATGCTGAACACATACATCATTATTTACAATTAGGCTATTAGATGACATGTATTTTCGAATGACGTTACTTTGATGTTATATTACATGAATAACTGTAAATCGGACCATTAAAGTTAATTAAATCACGTGAAATTTGTTTTTTGTAAGAGAATAAAATGGTAAGTTCCATCACATTTATTTAAATATCATTTGTCGTAGCAATGAATGATAATGTTCAGATTGAAATCATATTTATCTTTGACTGATTTTTTTAAATGTTTTCAGTGAATTAGATTTAATTAATCTTTTGATTGCGAAATGGACATGTCTAATATAGAATACAAATTTTATTCAAAGTCCGCTTATATAACAATTGAAGGGGTCCGTGCAAAAAGGTACCTATCTCCATTTAGTAAAAATGTAGGGAAAACGCATTTTTGTAAAATTTCAGTGAAATGTGATATTTCCAAAAATAATTTCAGCTATAGATTGTATACTATTTAAACAGTCATATTACTAAGTTTCGTGGGGTTTTTTTTTGCACTATCTATATCATTTTTATAACAACAAATCTTGTTTTTGTTGTGTTATGCAACAAGGGTTCTAAGTCCATGGGGTTATGCAACAAAGGTTCCAAGTCCATGGAGTTATAACCATTGTTGCATTTAAACCATGATTTGCGAATCATTTTTGCCTAAATATATCAATCAAACATATTAATTTCACATGCCTGATGACTTTTAAAATTATTGATATACATAGTATATTTACATTAAGCTATATATAGTGTTCTTCTTATTATCCGGAACAGCCATCAAAGCACTGAACTCTCTGATGTCAACTCATAGTGGAGTTAGACCCAATATTGCATATGTGAAATACCTTTTTTCACGCTTAGAAAGAAGAATACGCTGCTGGGGGAGTTAATCAGGTGCGGAATGTTCTTTTTTATGCCACAAATGCCCTTACTCCATTTTGACCAAAAATGGCGATAGTTACATTTTTCCACGGACCCCTTCAATTAACATTAGCGATACATCACTATTTGACCAACATAATAACAGCGAAATAACTTAGCATCAGTCTGAAATATCAATCTATTTTATGCTCTACAGTGAAATACTGAAATTTATCAGTGAAAGAAAATTGATATTTTCACTGTTTTAAACAGTGAAAATATCATTTTTTATTTTTCACTGATACGGATCTACGCTTGAATGCGAAAGAATATGAATTATAAATAATAGAAAATTCCTTGCAAAATATACTCCAATAAAGATATATAGATGTATAAAAAATACTAAAAGGATCATAAATATATAATTTCTATCATAATAAAATGTAAAAGAAATCAGGAAACATAATAGAACTATCTACAGTTTTTCTACAAGGATATCCTGACGTCACGCCATTATGACGTCTTGATGGGATGCACGTGACGTTGCGCGGACAAACTGGATATAATTTTGCTAAAACCATTGAAAATACATGAAATAAATAGAAAATTTGTTTGTTTTAGTGTAAGATCGAAATATATTTCTCTCTTGAACACCGTAATGTACATTTTCACGAGTGGCGCAGAGTGGTGCATTATAGTTTTCACTCGGTGAAATATATTTCGATCTTACACTAAAACAAACAAATATCCTCTATATCACTGTTAAAACATACATATTCAAATTGACATAAAATATATTTAAACACTCTTAAGACTGAACATTGCTATGAAAATGTTAATTGATTCACTACCCCAATGTCATCTTAAAATTATAGCTTATCAAAATTCAGAGTGATAAATTTAAGTATCAAAAAAGACCAATATCTGCTTTTAAGGTCACATTAACAACATAAGTATTAAGAGAAACTAAAACAAATATCGCATAAAATAATGGAAAGCTGCAGTAAAACATTATTATTTCCGCCATAAGTTACTCCTATCAGGTATGTCTGATACAAGACTCCATTTCAGGGACTAAGAATAAACAAAAGAAAAAAAGAGAGCTCAGCAAAATCATTGTGCGTACGGTGAAATATATCAACTAATGAAGAAACGAACAGCATAAAAATAACTTCAATTAGAGCAACAAGAACATATGCAATTCTGCCCACGTGTTGATCATGCAGACACCGGAATTGATCTAGACGCGTAACATCACTGAAATGCTTGGGCAACGAGTTGTAAAGTATGGAAGCTACAGAACGCAAATATTTGAGACCGTATTTTGTGGGACTTTAACAGTGCTGTTTATCTTAAAGAATAAAAAATTATTTGTTTTTAATTTTAACTAAGTCATGAAGATTGACTGCTATTAATTATTTTAAAAAGATTCTACAGCCATGGATACAACTTAACCTTCTAGTTTTTAAAGTTGCATGGTAACTGAAATATATTTAATAGGAGTTCGTAATCCGACTTGTGATCATTGTAAATGAAACTTCCCTAATGATTTTTCTGTATATTTTCTATCTTTTTAGTATTTAATTCCCGATACAAATACGATATTAATGGGTAGAAATTAAAGTTTGAGATAATAGAATAATATATATTAAGTTTTCCTAATTTTCATAATTGCCCACCAATTCTTGTTAAAATATTCAGGTGTTAGATTCTTTCTTACATTTTACTGAAATATGAGTTTCAGAATATAACCTAAACCCTACAATTTTTAGCAATACCTAGCAAATTTGATTCAGTGTCAAAATTCAGTTAATACCAGACGGATCAAAAACATTATTACATTTTTGGGGGCTTGAGGGGTCATGTACATTTCATTACCTCTCATGAACAGAGTCAGTGAAATCAAGTCTGCTAATATGTTACTTGCTTGCGTTCTATGCTTCCAAAGGATATTTTCACAAAATTTATTCCATCCTGTCGACACTGCCTCAAACTTGTCTGGTTTACATTTTATAATCTGAAAACCATTTTATCAATGATACACTGTCACGTTCTAAAATAGACTTTATTGCTTTCAATCTAAATCCAAAACACTTGCTACTTTCATTAGGACAGACAGGTTCTACTCTTCTATGTTCATCTCACACATAATACTGTTATTTTTCCGTAATGTTTCTCTGAAATTCTAATGCAGCTTGTGGTTTATTGTGGGCTGTTCTGTGTATCTGCATATCCATTCCTTCACATCTTATTGTCATTTTTCACAATATTGATAAAACTATATACACTGCAATACTAGTCTATGTACGGATCGAACTCGTGACACCTGTTTCCATATTATGGCACATTACTGCTGAACCACTTTGACCTCCCGTTAGTGACAAATGTGTCTTGTTATTGTGTTCCTGTTTGAGTGTAAAGGATTCGCTCGCGCGGAATGCAGGTCTGCGACTACTTGATACAAATGAGTCGAATTTAACAACATATATAAGCGCCATTTAGTTTCAAAATAGCAGCTTGTGTTTTTTCTTTAAAATAAGTATGCATGGTACACTTCTTCAAAGCTTCATGTACACAACAGAAACTAACAAAATCACAGTCATTTAGAAAAATTTTAATTTATTATAAGCAGCGAGTACGTAGTACACTAACATAAAGCTGATAGAATTGAAAGTACAGGGAGATCAAAACAGAAGAGATAAAGAGTAACACAAAATTACCAACAGCAAATTATCAATCATGTTGTTTGTCAAAAAAGCTTCTTTTGTTACTCATACCAAGAAAAACACAGCAACTTAAATGAAATTCTTAAATAAAATGCCCACATATGTATTTATTGAAACTAGTCTATAGCATAAACGCAGCAATGATACTTTAGATATGAGTTTATACATAATTTTTTACAATCATAGATTCTATTATGTCTTCATAAATATTAATACCAACGAAAATCAATAATGTTTTATTTAATTTACTTTATTTGTTTGATTTAATAATTGTTTTTGAAAGTGCCTTATTTGCTTTCTTGTATATCACATAATCAGTGACGTGACAACAGTAAATGATAGTTTTATAGTCTTCATTAAAAGTAAAAATCTAAATAAAAAACAAAACAATATACTACCTAAAATAGCTGTTACATGTACTAAACAAAGTGTAAGTAGTCATTTCTATGACCTGTCAAAAGTTCTCTAACATTTACGTAGATCATTTGAAAAATCTTTTACATAATTACATTGTATCCAGTTTGCTAATATTCTTAAACTTTGTATATAAAAGTAACAATCAGCTTTGTTACAATTTCAGCCAGGACACAATTAAAATTTATGAAAACAATTTTATTGCGTGTTCTTATCTGTCTCTTTGGTGTTGCTTCAAATGCACTGATAGATTCTGGAGGCGATGCACACAACAAGACGAAGACGAAAAGCAAATAGTGATATGTCAATTTTAGATACTATCCGTCAGGAACTCAATCCAGCTCAACCCCAACAAAATACAGCATATATCACAGAGATGTGTTTGGTTGAAAGCTGTTTCAAAGTCGAGCCTCCCCGGGTGATATGCCACTGTTCTCTTTCGTTTAATAATACTTCACAGGAGAACAAGCTTTTACTTTTTGACCACAGTCATTCAATGGACATGTACGAAAAAATATTGTACAGTTTGTACAGACAAGCAAATGACCACATCCCAAGAAAACAACATTTCTCATCTTACTAAGGCAAACTAGACACACCAGTTCTGGTGGGATGCTTCCCAAAACAGGATATAATGGAATGTCTTTTTCCGGAATCAAGTCACCTGGCAAAACTGAAAATAGAATGTGATATGTATTTACACTGACATGTATATGAAAGCAATATGGTTGCTATTGACACTAGAAGTGTACTTCGTGGTGGAAGAATGTGAATTTCAATTTTTATACACTTTGACTGCATTTGTAAACGTTCTTGTTTTATCAAAACTATAAAATATTTATATGAAAAAATATACAGAACAGACAAATACTTACAGTGCACTATTACCATCGCGTTTTCAGGATATCTTTCTATATATTCCAGCTGTTAGCGTCTATCCAGTCTAAAATGGACAATTATGATCATGTTGAATATGAATATCATATATTTGAACATACATATTTATATTGCAAACCCTCTCTTGGGCCCTTATCAATCTATTTTTATATTTCCCACGTCTTCTTCCTGTAATGCACAGAAATGATAAACTGTTGTATATAAGCATATTAATCATAACAATCGAGCTTAGTATGCCTGGTTCTTTCTGTGTCGTAGTTAAACATGTTCTGAAACATAAAGACGTCCCAGAAATGCGCAAATAAAATTTTCCGTACAAACGACTATATACATGGTAGTGCAATGTTGCCGGGAGTACTATAAACTGTTTGCATAAGATTTAAAAATTTGCATATGGAAACGAGAGAAACGAGAAATGATTTCTAAGAATAAGCTACTTACCGGACAGAATCCTGCAGTAATAAAGCCCCGAAAAAGAAGAAATAGTAAAGTGTTTTTTTCTGTTGACACAGGACGCCTGTCTTCCAAACGCTTGTCGAGGGTTGTACACAATGTTTTGGGGGTTTTTTTCGCTATGAATTAAAGAGATGATATCAAAATCAGATGTTTTCTTTTTTTATAATATACTTGATATTAGCTAGAATTTGTGCTCTCTCTATTAGCTAAAAAGGCTAGTTTTTAAAACCCTAAAGGATGACGGCTTACATGACATGCGAAAACAATACTTTTGCTACTTAGTGCATCCATTTCTGTAGTCTTTATTCGATCATGTGAGGCTTTCTTTTTATTTAAGATATGTGTTTTATAGATAACTGTGCTTCATTTTATGTATTTGATTTGATTTTATGACGTTTTCACCAAAATCGACATAATCCGCGAAGGGACTTACTGTTTCGTATTTTAATAGCATAAGTAAATACCATTGTGCCGAGATAAAATCAGTCAAACTTTTTTCAGCGATATTAGGATCTACATTGTAACTACCACATACGATGACATACTATGGATAATAACGGAATTTTCAACAGAATAAAAACGATTATATGCTAACAATGTTAAGTACAGATGCACGTAACTCGTTTTGTTTACGTATTCATACGCGAAATTAAGCGTGTAATGGACTAAAGTCATACCCGCATATCTGTTTGTATATTCAGCTTACAGTCTGTTTAACACTGCCTTTTAACCAAACAGATAAAAATTGATAAGGTACCATTGATAACTTAAAACAATTTAAGCAGACATTACTTGAAAAATTAAATGAGAAGTGACACAGAAATCATCAGGAAAACACATGTAAGCTAGTTATTACGACTAAACCACGCCTTCATGGGTTGGGTTTAAACAAAGAGGCTAACTAGGGATATTATATAATTCGGTAATAATTATATCGGTTACATGTTTTAAAGGAGCAATGTTTCGATTATGATATAATTTTTATAATGCAATTTCTCGTTTTCTCCAATGTATCGTGCGACTGATAATAAAGCACACCACTGGAAACTCTTAAACAAACACATACTTCTTAAAAGAATATTTATTTTATTTCAAATAGCAAAGAAAATTCATAGACAAGAACAAATAATAAAAAAACACGGATAATTGATAAACACACGTTAAACAATTGTCAGATAAAATTTAATTTATTTAGCACAAAAACGAACAATGCATGAGTATGCAAAACGGCATAATATTTGCCTAACATGTATGTATTGTTAAATAATATTATATTTAAGTGCATAAAGATACAATTTCACAATGAAAGGAGAATGTTTTCTTTTGCCCATAAATGGTCTAGAAACTAAAAGTCTGCAAATGGAGTAAATTCAAAGGTTTCTTTCATCCAGAAGTATTGCTTTATCAAACTGTACGAAATATTTTATAATTTAGTCATAATCGTGGTAAGTAGCCAACGTAAGTGAAAATACTTTTAACATTACGGGTATGGGAAGCTACACTTTTTAAATGAATTTTTAAACAAATCTGAAATTTTTAATATGGAGGTATGTCGATCACAATAAGGAAAATATCATAAATGCTGTGAAAGAGGCTTGAACTATGGTCAAAATATTTTGAGGTCCTGGAGTGTGCTCACTTCTAAACACATTCCTGTGTGATCAAAATATGGCAAATAATCCTCATTTTCTCAAAAATCTGTGATTTCAGCAATATTCAGTGATATGTTTTGAACAAAACAGTAAAACTGTATTTAAAAAAGCTAAACTCACCATAGAAAATAAACATTCTGCTGCAAATATATATATTATTCCAGTTATAACCAATTTGAAAATTTTCAAAAAAAGTGTAGGCCATATAAGGCTTAAATGAACATTGCCCTTTTCATATGGTCTGTCTTGACATCTACAGATATATATATTTGCTGCGTTATCTTCAAAAATCAAATGGAAATTATTCCTCTTTTTAAAAGACTCCAGGGATGGTAATGAAAGCTTTTCTCATTTTGCAGATATGCTAAATCATTTTATGACTAAACATTTATTTACACATGATAATTCCTGTGCAAAATTATTGCAAGACTTTTTATCTTCAAAAATTTAGAAGTCTTTAACAGCTCTTTTAAACTAATTAAAATTGCCTGAAAGACAAAACCTTTAATGTTTTCCAAAATGGTTAGAATTTTCAACGGAAAATGTCCCATAAGAAGTTTATTTCATTACAAAATCAAAATAAATCAATATATAAAGAAGAATTAAACGTTTCCGTTACTACAAAAGAATGATGTATACTATCAATATGTTCATGAATTATTCACATAGAAATTAATAATACAGACTGTTAAAATCATAGTGATTAACATTAGTAATCAACAAAGAAAAAAACTTTTAAGACAATTTTTTCGATGGTAACAATATCATCTTAGATTTTTTACTGAAGCTATAACTTCTGTAATAATGTGAAAAGTATAAATTTCATCAACATACTTTGCCTAACGAATGATAAGAATATAAGAACTATTTTATTATATATATGATAAGTTATATGTTTAGCTAAGATTGTGAAAACGTATGTGATATATGTTTATTTATAAAGAGAAATACATATTCTTTGACAATTCATTTTGAACTGAACTTAAAGTATAACTGATGCAGCACCTGCTGAGAAGCTATATTTTAACTATATAAAGCAACATTCATTATACATGCTTTCATTACATACTTAGTAACACAAACTAAGCGGATTCCAGTCTCACCCTGTACTATGCACCTTGCTGCACACACAATTATGTATATTTTAGTGTACATATTTAAAGCAAACACAGTAAGTTTTGCAAATTTGTTTGTATTTTGAGTGACCATTGCAAAGAAAAAGAATCATCCTATAAGAAATCTAAAAATATAATGTTCTTGAAAATGGACATAAAACAAGAATGGCCATAGTAGCTGAAAGTATTGATCATAAGGATAAAGCATTACCTTTAATTCAGCACTTGTTTGCAGTACTTCCATAATCAGTAAATATCAAAGGTGTTGTTACTTTTGTTTTTATTATGTGGAGATTTTTTTTACAATTATATGTAGTCCTATTTAATGTAGTCCTATTTAATGTATCTAATATTTACAGCGGATTTTTAGCTCAAAGTTTACATTTTATTGCATTTTTCGGCAAATCATTGCCTTTGACAATACATACAGACATAACTTATAAATCACTTGAAATTTGACAAATTTATACAAATCACATTATATAATGCAAAAACAATACAAATGCAATAGTACGATTCTTAAATTGTTTCTATAACACTAGATCGTAATGCAAGATAGTTGCAATATTTTACCTTTATTTTTCGTTGACATTACATAACAGAACTTATACATTTTTGAAAAAGACACATGTTTTATATTTGATTTTCTTAGCTTTGAATATAAAGGAAAACATAGTAAGAAGTGGTTGCAGATTCAACATTCTTTTGTGTACACATTTTTCAAAGTCTGTCATTTCTGCTTGTCCCTGTGTATCTTTCTGTTTCAATTTTTGAATAATGAGAACATATAATCTAAAGCAAGACATCTGTTTACGTAAATTGTCATTAAAAATGTTGAGATATTCCTCAAAACAAAAATTGTGTTTTAAATTTCTTGTAGCAGTCAAGATTTGGTATATGTGCCACTGTTGTAGATATTGATCTGTTAGTCTTTTTTAAAAATAAAATATCCTAATTAAAGCATTGGTTCAAATACAAGCGACTGCAAATTGTTAATGATTCTATGTTTCTTCCTTACACAAAACTGACAATGTAAATCTCCCTTATTCTATAAGAACTGCAACCTTTTTGCGGTTTCTTTTTGAACACCTAAAACATATTTATAAAATCTAATCTGAAAATTATCAATGTCTTTATGTTTATATATAACCAAATCTCAGATCTATACAACAGGATTTGACAATCACAGCATCAAGCTTAACTATATCAAATAATGCTAAGAGATTGTGATAGGCTTTCAGACCTTGGTCTGAGAGATTTTTAGCTGCTTCAGGGAAGCGACATGTATAGTAAAATTTCAATCCTAGATAAGTAAGATCATTAACATTGTCTGCCACTTTTCTATTTAAAGTTATGCTAAAATTTTCGATTGATTTACATTTCTCAAATACACACTTTAGTCTTATCAAAATTTATCTTGAGACCATATTTTGATGAACAGTCAAAAACATTATCAACCAGATATTTTGCTTGAAATCAAGACATCCATACTAATCTGAAATATAACAAAACTTACAAAATGTAAATGAAAATAAGGGGGAAATAGTAGGTTCGTAACGGTATATTTAAAATAGTTACCAGTTTCTTGTTTGCTAGTGTTTTTTTTTCTCTGAAGAGATATTTTTTTTCCATTTCTACTTAAATTTATATGCTTAACACTTTAGGATTACTAGATTTTTCAACATGAAAAACTTCAACAGGAGAATATATGATCTTACACTACAAAAACAAAATACCTCAATTTACAGAAAATCATTCTGTTATCCTTACTTTTTAAAATCAATATTGTCATAAATTTCAGTATAAAGAAAAAACCCTTGTAGATTATGTTACAAAATCATCTCAATATGTCCGTTCATAACAGAGATACTGCCCCGAATGGACGAAAGCACGGGAAACGTTGAAAACTATATCCTTCCATTTCTCTACAGGATAAATGGCCGTATGCAATGGAAAAATATATTATCTCAGATACACATTTATCTGTGCAGTAAATTATTGGCTTTAAGTCTATCCACCGTACACCTTTACGTCTGGACAAAGTATGAATATTTCCGTTACAACAAAACAAATCGTATTCATATCTTCATACTATGTACCCGGATAATCTTGACTCTGTTCAGCGACCCTAACACAGTGTCAACATGGCGGATGTAAAGCCGATACAACTTTGTTTTCTGTGTAATTTCGATGTATAAAGGAATGTTTCGGTTGTTATATCTGTCTCCATTGATCAAGTGTATATTTATTTCAAAATGTATCATGTGGAATATATCAATCCTTGTGTTTTCAGGTGGAATACCGACGAACAAGGCAAATTTTTCAATGAAAAAATTTACAAAAAATCTTTAAAAAGTAGTTATATGCTTTTGATGCCTCTACCATTTTGTTGTTTGAAAGCAAAAATATACTGCTTTATAGGCCCGTTTTCACTATGTTGTTAACCCACTACATGCTGACACAATACATGTTCAAATGTACTGACAGCAAGAAAAGGGATAAAAACTTCGAGTGGACGAATCAAAGCACTGAGAGTACTGATGGGGCGGTGCATTTCAGCTGTTTTTGTAACATTCTTAGATGAAAGTCAAATATTGAGATAGGAACCTGTGGTTTGCGCAAGAGACTTTGTCTGACTGAGGATGACAATCATGCAAAATATAAGATAGATTGCGTGATAAAATGTGAAACACCACATTTTATCAGTTATATTCAAAGAGTTTAATAAATTCAATGTGGATAGTCACAAATGTAAGATGAATTCTTTTTATCACATGTTAGGCTTTCTTGTCGAAACACCAAATATTCGACTTTCTTCTGCTATATAAACAAGTCAATTTGACCGACGTCGCCTATACTATAAATCGCGTCAATGTCAAAGCTTTTTTACAATAGTGTAGTATCGTTTTTATTTAATGGCTGTATTACACTCCTGCAACGTCAAATATGTAATAAATAGAGAATATTAGGTTACTTTCATATAAATTTAAATTTATTAAGTGAGTCAGAGAAAATATAAACAAGAGGGCCATGAAGGCTCTGTATCGCTCATCTGAGCTATTGACCTAAAGATCATCAAAATTAACATTTTGACCAAGTTTCATTAAGATATGGTCATAAATGTGGTCTCTAAAGTGTAAACTAGCTTTTCCTTTGATTTGACCCGGTGAACCAGTTTTTGACCCGACAAGACCCAAGTTCGAGCTTGACCTAAAGATCATCAAGATTAACATTCCGACCAAGTTTCATGAAGATACAATCATAAATGTGGCCTCAACAAGCTTTTCCTTTGATTTGACCTAGTGACCGAGTTTTTTACCCAAACTGAACCAAATTTGCACTTGACATAAAGATCATCAAAATTAATATTCTGACCAAGTTTCATTAAGATATCATCATAAATGTGGCCTCTACATTGTACATTAGCTTTTCCTTTGATTTGACCTGGTGATCTAGTTTTTTTATTCTAGATGACCTAGATTCAAATTGGACCTTACGATCATTAAGATCAACATTCTGATCAAGTTTCATGAAGATATAGTCATAGATGTAGCCTCTACAGTGTTAACAAGTTTTTCCTTTAATTTGAACTGGTGACCTTGTTTTGAAGCAAGATAACCCAATATCAAACTCGTCAAAGACTTTATTGAGGGTAACATACTGGCCAAGTTTCATTAAGATTGGGCCCAAATTGTGACCTCTGGAGTGTAAACAAGCTTTTCCTTTAATTTGAACTGGTGACCTAGATTTTAAACCCAGATGACCCTATTGAGGGTTCCATTCTGACCAAGTTTTATTAAGATTGGGCCAAACATTTGACCTCTAGAGTGTTTACAAGCTTTTCCTTTGATTTGACCTGGTGACCTATTTTTAGAGCTAAGATGACCCAGTCAAGAACTCATCAAAAATTTTATTAAGGGTAACATTCTGACTAAGTTTCATTGAGACTTGCTCAAAAGTGTGAACTGTAGAGTGCTAACAGTTAAATTGTTGACAACGACGACAAACGACCGACACAGGGCGATCACAAAAGCTCACCTTTGAGCACTTTGTGCTCAGGTGAGCTAAAAATGAGGCTTAAAAATCATTTTTTACTACATTCAATTTGATCCGAGTCTGCCTTGCATATAATTCTGGATATCATAACTAAATAAGGTCTTTTATATACTGACAGCGATCATTTAGTTATGGAATTGTCCTCTTACATCTGTTTTAATAAGATCAGCACATAAAATGTCAGTTCACTGTAAGAATATTGCAAAAAAGTAATGTCTACATATAATTGTAATATTATTCATGTTTTGTCAAAAGAATTTTGATACTAAACCTACAATTATAACGATTTTATGCTGAAAATTGCATTATTTTCCAGGGCTTTTCACCAGCAAATTGGGAAGAGGCCTAGGCCTTTAAAATTGCGCGATAACTGTCCAGATTGGGAAAAAATGCCATTTATGGAAAGATGTTGTTAGTGTAAAAAAGTTAAAAAGTAATAAATATTTTAAACTCAAATTTAATTTTTATTGTTATAGATTAGACTACACAGCACTTTTCAGACTTACAAGTTTCACAAATCTAATCACAGGCCGTGTTTTTGTAATATTTTGTAATATTTCCTGTCATATGACATTTTGTTGGGAGAATAATCAACCCTAGGTAAACAGAGAAAGATGAATTAAATTTATCTCCCCTGAAGCACAGACTAAAATCTAAAATCTGGGACACAGAACATAACGGATTAGACTGGTAATGCGCAACACACAGTACTTTGCGATATAATAGGACAAAAAATCGATACCCGACAACCGCTTCCCAAATAAAACTAAAATGTAAACAAAAGTAAACCATTTGTTGGTTTGATTTTGGGAAATGTTATCTTGCACTTTGAGAAGTTTCTCTGCCGTTTATGGAAAATCCTTGATTAAAATAGAATAGGCTTAGTTAAAAATAGACATCAACAACACCAAATACACAATTTTAAATGTGTTCATGGAAAATATTGATTTATTTGCATACAAATCCGTTGTATATTCTATTTATAGAACTGATAAGAAAAGATCGGATGGACAGATGCCGAGCGTCCATGTTTCCGGTTAACAGTGATGTTTTTCTAAAGGCTTATATTTCTAAAATCACAAATGATATCAATAATTTTTTGATCAATGGAAAGGATATAAAATAAGCATGTATTGATCAATTTTAATTATTATTTTGAAATAAAACGGATTAATTTTGAACGCTTAATAACTTACGGTGTTTTCACAAAAGTTGAGGGCATCTACGGCACTATTTTAATCATATGTCATTTAAAACGGTTATTCATTTTCAAAAGATATTTGAATAACGTCACATGAATATCGTTAGCATTTCGAAACTTTTTTGATTTTTTTTGATATCTATAAATGAACGAAATTATTAAGAATTAAAAATTCTAATCCCATACACAAACAATGTAAAATTATTTTTTTGCCCACCACCAGATAAACAGGTGTTGATGTGTGACGTCAGGGTGATCTATCCTATTTGATAAGGAAAAACTGTGGCTACAAACAACAGTTGATTTCTTTCTTAATTAAGATTTAATTCGACATGGAAAAGGTTGTGAAACCAAAAATCGGTCATGTGGTTTACGGAATACCTAAGTTATTATCGATTCCGAAAATGGCAAATCGTCTAGAAAACAGTTAATTGGAGTGGTATTTGTTGCACAAACGATTTGTTTTTCAGTGTACACTAATAGAATGAGGTCCAATTGACTGGATACCAATTTGTAAAAATGTGCGTTTTGTAATATTATTAAACCGAATGCGACTGGAGTCGTACACCTGTTGACTTTCAAAGAACAACTGGCTTTGACGATGGAATTTAATGCTCGTTCATGATCATCATCAAAGACATTCGACTACCTTGCATAGAAATCTGAAGATTAATACGTCAAACCGTTATCTATCTATTTATACTGCATTATCCCTCTTTACGAGTATTAAGTGCAGCTGCGCGCCTGTACAAGAAATTTAAAAGTAGAATGGACAGTAGAATACACAAATAGCTGAACAGCTAAATTATTGAATACAGCCTTTGAAATAAATCAAAAATATTATAAAATAAGAGCTGAAAAACAAACGCTAACCTTGTTTAGTTTTGTGCCCGACCTCTCTGTTCTGCTTAACATTCTTGAATAATTTTGATTTGCTGCCATGCAAAATTTTGTCCGAAGTTCAGTTGTATACCGAATTACCCATCTTCACCAAGCAAACGAATGACGTGACTTATACACACGCCATAACGCCGCTTGACAGAACAAATAGGCAACCCGTATCCTCGATGATTTTATTCAATAACACTCCATTCCAGATGCAATATCTTCCTAGATTGAATTGCAGAAAGCTAAAATCCTGAACAAATGCTAACATGAGTCACTTTCCGTTTCCTCAAGCGTTTCCGTTATAAAAACTTTTATGTATCCTCGGGAGCCCTTGAGCCGTCCCGTTAATGATTTCCAGCAAAAATGCATTTAAAGTCTTTAACACTTTCAGAAAATTTTAATCTTACCTTAATAATTATTCCTATTCCTTTCAATCCATGCAATATTTTCAGAATAGTTTTCCAAGTTATAAAAAGAAACTAACAGAAAAACAGCACTTGTCAGTTAGATATCGGCCATTTTGGGAATGCCCTTATGACGTCACACCAAGTTATTTGTCACATCACGTGACTTTCATTGAGGAAATGTAAACAAAGCAGACGTAAATTTTATCTTGAAAAATATTTTTTTATTACAAAGAATCTCCGATGAATCTTTTGAGGATGGGAATAAAAAGTAAGTTTTAGTTGATTCAAAATGAAATTATGCTGATAATTCATGTTTTCACTGCATAATTCATCATCTTCTTCCAAGAAAAATTTAAAATGAAAGTAAAAAGTTTTTCCACAGTTTGCACATGTGCGATGAGAGATCTCGCGAGATAGAAGTCAAAACTAAACATGGTAACGGGTCAAGGGAAGGGACGGCTCAAGGGCTTCCGACGATAGTAATTGCAAATACGGTATGCATACACTATAGATTTGTACCATGGTCTCACGAACCTAATAAAAGTCCAGTTTATAATAATAATCGCATAGATATGGTTTTTTTTGCAGTTATTCGAAAGAACAAGATGGCGTCGTTTTAAGAAAAAAAAATAAAAAAGTAGTCCACCAAGCTACAAGTCAC
The DNA here is from genome assembly GCF_021730395.1 of Mercenaria mercenaria. NCBI lineage: Eukaryota > Metazoa > Mollusca > Bivalvia > Venerida > Veneridae > Mercenaria > Mercenaria mercenaria. Next base: position 74,781,992 of record NC_069361.1, on the reverse strand, counting down.
TGACCTGTATATATTTTTAGACAATTCAGATTAAAACCAAGTGGGGTTTTCCCTAATGACGTCAGAGTGTAAAAATAGTCTGGCTTACCTGCCCCTTCACTGTCGTACTAAAATACTTAGTACGACGGGAACCAGACTAGTCTAAAATAGCCGTAATATAGGTCATATTCATCCGCTTTGTTTAGGTGCTCTTCTTTATGAGAGGATGTAGAAAGTGGATGCGCTTTGCCGTTTTGCACTAAGAAGTGACGGGCTTTCATTTTCCCGTCTTAATTCCATTGGAGGCGGAGCTTACGCACCACCCCAAAAACGAACTCAGTTTACATGAGGAATGGATAAAAACCTAACTTACACGAAATCGCGGGAAGGATAAACACTTAACTGACTAGTATTCTATAGAAATGAATGAGTTGACATGTACATGGTCTATTGTAAACATTACTTTACTTTATAAGAGGTGTTGTCTTCAAACATTGCCATTAATTCTACAAGGTGTTATATGTATGCCCACTACAGTCAAATATTTTTTCATAATTCTAATATTATACAAATAGCAATCTTGCAAAACTCTGGATAAACCCTCGAAAATAATTCAATATAAGTCAAAATTATTATATACTTATATCAGAAATTATTTAATACCACCGATGTTAGAAGTTCTGTACCCCCAACCCTCTCTCTCTCTCTCTCCCTCTCTCCCTCCCTCTCTCCCTCTCTCTCCCCCTCTCCCTCTCTCTCCCCCTCCCTCTCTCTCTCCCTCCCTCTCTCTCTCTCTCTCTCTCTCTCTCTCTCTCTCTCTCTCTTTCTCACTGTATAGTGTAGATTTTATAGAGGTGCTAATGGAATATTTTGATATTGTTTAAATTGGATTAGATTTATGATTAATTATTAATTCTAACATGACTCGATTTGATTTCCAGTTTAAAAAAGAAGGAAGTCAAGCTCTGTATATTCTGTGATAAACAACGGTTGACGCGCGGACCGGTAAGAGGGCATTACTACGTCAATTATGACGTCAAATTGCCACATGACGTCCGATTCATTGCTCCTCGGGTAAATGAAGTCCAGCATAATATTTAAAATGTCAATGAGCATGTCAGAATGAAAACAATCAAGCCCTTCTTGTGATTTATCGTCTAATTAACCATGGTTCATTGTTCAGATGCTTCAGTATTTAACCACTCTGAAATCGCGTAAGAAGGGTTTTGGTGCCATGCCCGAAACATTGTCCACGCAATGGTGCAAAGCCAGATGAATTCAGAGAAAGACTCTTAAAACGTTCCGACTTGTTTTTAGTCATACTTGCGAACTCTGTGTGCTTTTGATTTTCATTTAGCTGACTACTGGCTCCCATATTTCCTTTGACAGTGACTTATTGTCTCAGCAGTTGGAATTCTACTAACAAACTTGTCGAAATACTTTTTTAAGTTGTTTACGTTTCTGATTTTTGGGGGCAATGACCCCAGAGTTAACAAACCGTCTTTCTTCTTTCTTGTCGAGCTTATGACCAACCTGACAACACAGAAAACAAGTTCCAAAGTATTTACCAAACATAACTTTCATATTGCATTTTGCAATTATATTTTGATCCAGACATGATTAAATAGATCTACACATTTTATATTAACAACAGTATGTGAAGAAAACTAAACTGCATTATAAATATAAATTATAATAACTCTTCTTATGCGTAAGAATAATAAAGACGCTTGATTTGATCACGTGATCGATTCTAAAACCGACACTTGTTTTGATCATGTGACCTATTCTGAAATCCAATAACTAGTTTAAAAAAAAAAAATGTGTTCATGATTCTGCGTGAAAATAGCAACTACTATGGCATTGCAACGCCACTGATAAGCCGGTAGATTATTGTTTTGTTTTTTTTCATCGCCGTGCCTCGACACTGTTGTGGATGTGTATTGAGAAACTTTATCAGTTTGCGGCGGTCTGTACCGTTTATCAGTAGGCGAATCTATGAATATGCGGCAACACCCTATAGATCCCGATTCGCAATCTGTTAAAATATCTCTTCTGTGCAGGTGTTTTTTCTAAAATATTATTTCAGAAAATACAGTGCTGAAATGAAATACTTTTCGCATGTCTAACAAAATATTTTCAAGAGATATGTTACTTATAAAAAATAATACTATTTAAAAGGTAATAATAAAAAATAAAATAAAATAAAAACAGTGTTTTACTTGAAATAGAATAGGTAGAAAAATCAATACTTATTCGTCAGTTTGAATTTATGACTTATTTGGTTCGGGGGAAGATGGATGGGGTAATTAATTTGACAGTTTGATTTTTTGTAATTATTATCTAATCTAATAATCGTCAGTAGATTTTTCTCTCATTGTTCGAATTCGTAAAATCAGCTATGAACAGATTACTTCTGTTTTACACCAACTATTAAGAACATTTTTAAAGCTTAAAGGCATATTTATGTACTTGGTCGGATCGTCCTTATTCGTGATTTTATATTATGTATAATTATAGATTTTGATCTCGAAATCAACTGTAAATCGTTAATCAAAATGTCTTGTCCACAGAAGTTGCATAAAAATGAATTGAATTTCAAATAGTTACTAAAATTTAATACACAATTGCACGTTGCATATCCATATCGGCGGACCCTTTGCGAAATATGCTTTATCGGCGGTTTCTTGCGTCGGCACCGGCGATTCTTTGCTATGCTATAAACAGGTTGGCAGTTATAAAAAGTCAGATAAGCACACCAAATTAATTAAGCTATAATGTTTCCAAAAAGTCATTAGCCCTAGAGCCTCTCTGTGCGTAATGCAGAGAGCCTGCCTGTGCAAAAAAAGAAGAAAAACTGGCATGCAGGGGGACTGCCGGTGCCACGACAAAACCGAAAGTAAGTGGTTTTCATTCTCGCATACCAGAGGTCTACCGTGGTTCCCCGGATGAACGTTCGTCTCGGTATTTTGACGAACATCTGATGGATGAGAATGGTGGTTTTAAAAAAAGATCCATTTACATTTCGGCCTATTTATCTTTATTATTTGGAAGAATATTGATAAATGAATACAAATAGTGTGCTTGATATGTATGATAGCAAAGCAAAAACTGGTTAAAGACTGTGGAAAAAGTCGGGCTAGTGTTCCATGTCAGTACACCATCAACAAATTTCATCGAGTTGCGAGCAAAATCGCTAATAATTAAAAAGTAAAGTCACTATAAAACATAGAAAAGACAATCTTATGTTCCGTGCTCTACTTATTTTTGAGCAGCATTCCTATGATCATGGATGGCAGCCCGATATTTCGCCTCCCATACCTACCTGGGCACTGTTTATAGCAAAAAATAGCCGGTGCCGACGCAAAGAAACCGCCGATATAGCAGATTTCGCAGAGTGCGTCAATATGGATATGTACTGTGAATTGAAGAGAGCTTCCTGAATATACGCTGATCAAATTGGTATTTATCTGCAGGAAAATTATCGTTAAACGTAAAAAGTGCGCTAAATATTGTTATAACTGCGCGTACACATACGTTTACATCATTTTTCAGACCGAGTAATTTTTTCTATGGGAGGTAATCCACCATTCCGCGATGATAACTTGCCACATGTGCCCGTTATATTTTGGCCTCATTTTGTTGGTAATCATCCCTGCAGATGTACATTTATGTTACCAGTTTAGTGTATTTCATCTATCTGAGGGTGCAAATATTTTCTGATGGTGATATTCGAAGGCAGAACCACCTGGGAAATCTTGTTCTTTTTCCACGGGCGTTTCGTATCCTAATTTACTGGAACCTAACTGTATACGCCAGTTCGGTAGGTTAATTGATATGACGAATCACCGTTTTCATAGTGTTTAATGTATTTCTTATATTATGATAATGATAGTTTGAAATACAAGTGTATATTAAATAACCTAAAATTGAAACAGACAACGTTATTTTGGTCAACAAACATAACAAACAATATGGATAATAATATTATCATATATCATGTGTATTTTTAAGAAAACAGTTACTGAATTTTAGCGATAGCTGGAATGGGAAAAAAATCTATAAAAATATTTTTACAGGTGTTTGTGTGTTAACTAATGACGACTCCTTATTAAAATGATGCTTATTAGTAACAAAAAACATTCCTGACTTTTTTAATTGATAAGTACTGTACACATTAGAAAATATAGTCTAGATTTTTTCAATGTCAGTTCAAGGAAATCATGTTCCTTTAAACTTTTACATATTGGAATATTTTGACTTTCTTTCCAAACTTTCATAAAGTGTTACAAAGTTTGCCTGTTTCTGTTAGACTGTCAAGAACACATGATGTCAGGACATAGAGTGCAAACAGAAGTATTAAAGAGATTGAAATACATTGTCTAGCTTTATCTTTTTCATTTTATCAAACCTGGCAATGAAAGGTTTTTGTTTGTCGATGAACAACTGCTATTGGATAAGACTAGAATTTTTATCTTTACCTTTTGAACAAAATATAGAAGTGTATTGAACACAAAGTTAATAATTTTTATTGTTGTGCACTGTTAAAGTTGTGATCACACCATTTCTTGCCACACACAAGTGCATTACATAATGCCTGTATGTACTTCCCTGACATGAATGGGTTACATCAAGTCTTGAAACTGCAAAGCATTGCCCCCATCAGTCCTCTCAGTACTTTGATTTATCATAGTCACAGAGTTACAGTGTACACGAGACCTAGCCAAAGAACCAATCAGATCATGGAAAGTGATGCTTAAAGACAGATGTATGTTATTTTTTTCCCCCTTAAACTGCAGCAGTCGAGAGGCTCTCAGCAAGTACATCAGGGATTTCATACATTAAATTATCTTTATCACCTCCATACACTTGAAGCAACACACAATCAAAATGATACTTTTTGTTTTCTCATTTTATACCTGAAAAAGTATAATTGTCCGCGGACACACAGAATGAAAAATGCACTTGTCAGCCGGCAAACAATCACTAGTTGGACAAGTTGGACATAGGAATCCCACATCCCTGCAGGGCCGGGTGGGTCAAAGAACTTCGAGCATCTATAGTTCATACATAAAGCACGGATGTACAGCTGTGTTTTCGTTTGGTTAGGTATTTATCCATTCTAAGTTCGTATTTGTCCAGCACTGTTTCCTATATCAGTCAGGAATTATCCGCAAATCTAAAACCACTTCATAATCAATACAGTTTTTTAAGCTATAAAAATGAATTTCAAACTTTGATACTGTTAAACATTGTCAAAGAGATGTTTATTGAACTAATACAGTTGATAAGTAAGGTCTTATTGCAATTTCTGGTACTTTAAAACAGTTAGAAACATAAAACATGTTCATTTTGAAGACTTCTTTGAGTACATTTTAATGAATACCAGCGACATAATGTGACTTGTCGATTGAAATATTTAGTACACAAAACATGTTATTAATACAGGATATTATGGCTATCAAATGTTTTACGCTAACATTGCATACTAACATAAAAACATGAAAAAAGACATGTTGGCACAGAGTTAGGGTCGCTGACCAGAGTTATGATTATCCGGGTACATAGTGTGTCTTACACACGTATAAACATTTTAATTATGATCAAAAGTTTTGGCAGTACCGTCATATTTTTCAAAACTGAATGAACGAGGACACATTCATAATTTCATAATTTTGTGAAGTAGTGCCGTGTAAAATGAAGCAAATGATTTTTTTTCAAATGTTATTTGTATCCAAATGAAAATTTGTAATTACTTGATTTTCCATTACTACAAGAGCATGTCTTAAAAATATGCATATTTTTTCAAGGACAGTTCTTACACGAAAGTACAATATCTAATCATAAGGCATGTGTTGATTCTATATTAATACAACAGTATATCCTACTGCAGTAAGTAACAACGATGCTTTGTGCCTTGTGTCGCAACAGTAAACCAAGATATATTTTGCTATAGTTTCGTTCTACACAATGTGCGATCAATTTTTTTTTTTTTTTTTTTATTATTATTATTTTTTTTTTTTTTATGAAAGGCACGTTACAAAATTGGATCATCCAGCCATTCATATGCGGCTTGTCAATATATGTATAACACTAAAGAGAAATTACATAGACATTGGAAATTTAAAACCTCGTATCCTTTACATATACTTCACGGGCGACCAAGCCTTAATTTTTTGGCCGCATACAGGACATTTTTCATAAAAATGCTTGCAATTTCTACAAACAAGGTAATGTCCACACACAAGAAACACAACATCACGAATATGTAGCAAGCACACTAAACATAACAGTTCTGGTGGGATAAGCTCTTGTTCGATGTGTTGATCTTCATCCACAAACAGTTCACCTATAGAAGCAATCAAGAAAGTCGATAAACAAGATCAAGTAAAAATACTTGAGTCTAAAATAATTAAAGCAAATTGTTAAAATGTATTTCAAATACAGGAATAAAATGTCATTAAAAATAATGTACTGTCTTGCTACGTAGAATAACGCTATTAAAGTAAAAGTTGTACAATACAACGTACGCATGATTTTTATTATAATAATTGATACACTTTATACGTTCACTGCCTTTCCATGAAACCTGACGTGATGGTAGTTTATTAATAATATTCAGGTTCTTCAGTCGCGTTTCAATATAAAAATGTGGATTCTATGGCAGCAAATGTGACAAATCTCCCTTCCGGTAGGGGACTTTGATAATTAACAATAGTATGCATGTACTTGTAAAACAGATGATAGATATCTATTTGCATACCGTGTACTTTTACCATGATTGAATGACTACATGTACATCCAATAAAACGTTTCTTGTTTGTTATCTTCTGCGACTGCACTACCTATAGTTAAAAAGATAATTATTTTGATATATAGGAAACACAATAAACACAATAAACACAATAAACCTAGTAAACCTAGTAATTAGTATTACTTTAGGTCAAATTGACATACATACTCAAAATATTTTAATACACAACTAGTTTAACTATCTTCATTTCTATGTTTTGTCCCCTGGTATACAAACTTTGCTAAATTAACAATTACATTTCTCTGTGTGGATTTCATTATTTATTGGAATTTGGTTATATTCGGTAAAGTACAATAATATCTAGTTAAACATGTTTTCTCAAGTCGTTATAAAATGAACACACTAATAACAATGATACTCTGTTTCAACTTGATTCGTATTACATTTAGTACAAAAAAATTGGCTTCTTTCAATGTTCTTCAATAGCTAATTTATGTGAGGAACATTTAAACATTGGTAATGCTTTACGATGTTTCACATTACTGATAAAATCTGTAAAAATATCCTTTGGAAGCATTGAATGCAACCCAGCAGAATAACAGCAGACTCGGTTTGATTGAGTCCATGACAGGTACTGAAATAAAAAAAATAGCAACGGCAAGCGGAACTCTATTACACATATATTCGATGGACTACATGATCTCAAAGGACCAGAAAATATAACAACACTGAATCCAAGTAAAAATCAACTAGATATTTTTCTTCAGTAAATTCATTTTTAAATAGATTTTAACTTCCCAGTTTAGGAAAGGTACAAAATATAAGGATGAATATCCAACAGGCAAAAACCACAAAGTTCAGCAAACCATTTCTGCAATTGTGCGTGTGTAACATTTTCATTATTCCACAAATATAAAAAGTTTGGCGAGCTTCAAATAATTTTACCAATCCTTCAACAGATTTCCATTAACATCAATCCGTAGAACAGGGAGCTCGGGGATTTCCAAATTCACAAAGAGCTGTGGATATTGCAGTCTGCTGACGTAAACCAAAACCTTGCTTTAAACTTTATCACGTACTAAGGGAAATAACTCGTAGTGCATAAGTTGAACACCATAGAATATTATGTTACGCGAGGCGGGGCTTCTAACAGTCAAAGGGTCAAGGTTGGCAATGTTTACATTTTACCGGTAACTGCCTGATAATATTTATAAAAGTGTATATTTACAGGGCTTGCAATAACAGTCAAATCATGTATTGGCAATGTTTACAATATTTACCGATGAACTGCTGATAATAATATACAAAAATTGTTATATATCATCTTTGGCAATTGCAATCAGGTAATAATTGTATCTATATTAATTTATTCAATATATAAGTGATTATATGAAGGATAATACAAAACTAAGTTAAGTAGTCTACATTGACATTGAACAAAATATTAAAAGTAATCATTAGTTTTGCAAATTATTAAAACAATACTTAGCAAAAAATATAAGAAATAGTTTTAGTTTAACTACTTGAATAGAAAGTTTACCTTGTAAATTACAGCGTTAGATTTTACAACAATGTACATGTATGGTATATATAAAAAATACTTGTTGCTTCACTTTTATAGAATTAAACCTAAAATTATCTGTCAAACATCTCAAAAATGATATATGTTAGTATATATTCAGTTTCTGTCCGAATTTCATCTGGTTTCTCGATGCTGATTTCTTGACCATGATATTCATTATACATGTATTATACGTGAAAAGATGCGTATATATGCGTTAACCGAAGTTACATTTACTGCACCTTTAAAGAATAATAATAATCGTTTGTCTAAGAAGTGAATTATATTAGTCTACAAAAAATTCTTACCTTAATATAGGTGCATTTGTAGTTTTCAATTCACGAATCTATGTCTATTTATAAAGTATTGATCAGTAGAACGCATGTTTTAATGTTTTCCGCGGAAACACGTCATAACGCGGTATTTTAAATAAATGTATAAGACTAAATGGTGTTGTATAACTTGCATTTAGTCTATATTCAGTTCAGTAATTACTCTGGTATAATTATGTCATTATGTCTGAGTTAAGATGGTAATTGATAAGATGCAAAAGCGGAAAAGTAGAAATTTTCAAAAACTATTTATTAAACAAAAATAAAAAAATATCTTGTCGGTAGCCAGGTTACTTACAATTATGACACAAATATCGATACTTCAGAATTTTAATGTACACAAACCCGCAAAAAGAAAAACAAGCAGCAGGGTGATGGAAAAGTATCCGTGTGATTTGCAATCTACATTTGGAAAACTTTTTTTCTTTACATTTAGTTACTAATAGAAAGAAGAAAATGAAGACGCTTTATAATGAATCAGAAGAATATCCAATAACAGTAAAATGTTATATATTATAAAACGTTTGGGACATCGGCCAAATACCAGACACCAAGTTAAAATGCAGATACAAAATTGTGCATTCTTGCATAAAAACTACTTTTTTCACTGGATCCGCCCATGTATTAACGGGAGAAAAATCGTGTGCAAACAAGGCAATTCACGTGCTGTTAATACCCGATTTTTATTTTTGAAATGCTTTGCCAGGGATATATGTATGTATTTTTACGCACATTGATATTTGGCATCTGGGTCTTGTTTCTTCCTTAACAACCTCATCTTGTAGCATTATAAATACAATGTAATCCATAGTATGTTTAGCTGTATCTGTTTCCAACCCCAAACGTACTACCCCCATCAATGTACGCACTAGCTTCTCTTAGAGTGCACTCCCTTTACAAAGCGTCTGTTCAGTTATTGTAAATAACTGTGAATAAATAAGTATCGCGTGTAACTTGTGCTGTTGTTCGTTTTTAAGTATTATATTTATGATTTTGGTAAGTATCAGTCGGTATGTTTTTATCTAATTTCTCGAAGAATTTATATAAACAGCTTGGAAACTTGACAATACGTTCGTACTTATCCGTACTCCAACTGCGTGTCCGTACTCAATATAACTCGAATGCAAAGTTATTATTCTTGAAATTGTGATCGAGTCCAACAAATTGTGAAATGATATGAACAGTTATTGGTAATTTTATGTTTTTGATAATGAGAGATAAAAAATCGCTTAAAAACCTTCAGGATGTGCTTTTGACAGTGTTGTTTATTTCCGGGCCCTGGATACGGATATTTAAAACATGTTTACCGTTTCCAAGAACAACTGGAATGGTAAATAAAAAATGTACCGGAATCGTCAAGTCGTCACGTATGAAAACAATACATAAATCGTCGTGAAATATATTTTTATGCAAGAATAGCGACAATATACGTTTGTTTTGTGTATTAACGTCTGCAGAAGCCCTTGGGATATGTTTGTGACCTCGGCCTTCGGTCTCGGTCACAAACAATCCCGCGGGCTTCTGCAGACGTTAATACACAAAAAAAAAACATGTATTATCCCTACAATAAACGTCTTCTCTTACCACTTTACACAGAAAGTATGTCTAGAAATAATCTATAAAGATGATATCATCAAAACAAATGTTAGGTACTGGCAGTACATTCACTAGTATTGAAAATGTATCATGCATAAAGAAAAAAAGGAGGAATCGTACTGTACCGCATATCTACGAATATGCAAACTTTATAAAAGTGATGAATATAAATAAGGATTTCCCGAAGAATATTATTTCTTTACAATTGTGGAGTGCTACTTCATTTTATCTAATTCATTTTCCCAAACTTATTGTTGAGATTCTGTATTTTGATGGCACATTCTTTTCCGACATAACCATGATAATTACATTTGTTGATAAATTTGATCCAGCTTTTATTATAATATTCTTTTTGGCAAATCCATTGCTCCATAGTCTAATACATACCAGAATACTAGAGTGAATAATATATTGCTTAAGAAGTTCCTTCGTTTTTCAATAATTTAATTGTTAAAAAAGCTTAATACGTTGATATATTTTATTTTGTTGGGTTTAACGTCGCACCGACACAATTATAGGTCATATGGCGACTTTCCAGCTTTGATGGTGGAGGAAGACCCCAGGTGCCCCTCCGTGCATTATTTCATCACGAGCGGGTACCTGGGTAGAACCACCGACCTTCCGTAAGCCAGCTTGATAGCTTCATCACATGAAGAATTCAACGCCCCGAGTGAGGCTCGAACCCACATCGGTGAGGGGCAAGTGATTTGAAGTCAGCGACCTTAACCACTCGGCCACGGAGGCCCCCTTTAATACGTTGAAAAATAAGTGTTTTGATTCATACAAAACTATTGGTATCAAAGTTTTACAATGAGTGCACGGAATCCTGTATCATTTTGCTGTTTAGCATAACGAAAATCTTAAAAAAAAATAGATGTATTAAAATTTTATACTTAGAAAATGTTGTGTTTCACTACTTGAGGCTTACTGAAAGCATTAAAATGTATGTGCTTGAAACTAATGCTTATTTGCCATATGATCGGGTTTTATAATCATGAGTTGAAATACTGGATAAACAGTTTCTTTTCATACAATGCCACTTTTTAATTACTAACAACATTCTACCAGAAAAATAATACGCAATTCAGGAAATAAAATCTGAAAAGCCGCTGTACATGTGTTGCAAGAATTTTAAAGACACACTGATCCATGTTCAAAACGCAAAATACAATAATAAGCCAAAAACATCTTTAAAAAATGCTGTTGCATAAATTTGTTGTATTAGTTATTGTAATTAAAGTATTACGCTTCAGATAGAAACGGAACCCAGTGAAATTAGTACTTTTTTGAGAAGAAACGATGATACTAGACACATCTTCAAAAGTATACGATTTGAAAATTGTGTAGTCCATTCAACTGTACTATAAAAGAATTTGCTTAAGCCGATGCTATGGGACGTAAGGGGTATTGCACATTTAATTACCTGTCATGAACAGACCCAGTTAAACCGAGTCTGCGTTTATTTTGCTTGGCTGTGTTCTCTGCATCCAAAGTATCTTCTCGTAGATTTTACTAAATGTCACAACAAACGTTTGGCGGCTGATAGAAGTATCCCCGTTCTTAGATTCATCGCTGTAATATTTTCTGATCCTTTGGGATAATTTTTCTATAATAGAATTCTGCTTAAGCCGGTGCTGGTGGTGCATTAGAGGTGTTGCACATATCATTATCTCTCAGGAACAGACTCAATCACACCGAGTGCACTATCATATTGCTTGGTTGCGTTCTATGTGTCCAAATATCTTCCTATAGATTTTATCATTTTATCATGGATATGCGTAATACAAGACATAGAAGTCATTTTCATTTATCACAGGTTTGTCATCGCGGAAATGAAATAAAGCCATTACATAATTTGATAATAAATTGTTATAAAGCTTTGACGTCCAGGTCGTTTAAAGTATCGGAGACGTTGGTCAAATTGACTTGTTTATAATAGTTAAAGAAAGTAGAATTTTTATGTTTCGGCTAGAAAAGCTAACATGTGATAAAAACAATATTACATCTGTGACTTTCTACATTGAATGTATTAAACTCTTTGAATAAAAAATGATAAAATGCTCGACAGAGCCTCGCATTTTATTTTTATTTTTCAACTCGTTTAATTCAGTATGAAAAGACATGTACTCATGTAATGTCCTCTATAAATAAACATAAGTAGACATAACTGTAATATTGTCATGGCAAATATATTATATTGTATGGTTAATCTTTGACAAATTTTGTTTTTGTCAGCATAATTATGTAAATAATTTAGAAAAATATGATGCAATGAACTGCTCTTGTATATCAATCTGCATATCAAGAACATACGTGCTGACTGGTTTCTGAAATTCTGCAATAATTTTCATAAGATAAATGTACCTAGCTATAAATGTTCTCATAAAAATATATTTCAATAAACTGTCCTATATAATGCATATTACAGATGTTATCATTACATAAGAATTGCGAGAAATGATACACATATATTTTGCCTAGTATAATCATTTGTTTAACAAAATAGAAAATATATAATAATTGCAATTGATTTACATTTAGGACAAATTGTATTATATAACATGGTGAAAATGTTACTGACTACTAAAGAGTCCTACAGTATGGCAATTAGTCCGGATGCCACATATGACATGGGAGAAGTTCTCCGCGAATACAGATAAAGCCAACCAATGGTCAAATTTAACCTATTCTCTTAGCTTGCTAGATCGAATATTTACGGTGGCTGATTTCTGCCATTTCATGTGTTCGGGTCGGCGAGGCGAAGTGTCGAAGTAACGAAAACACGAAAGGTCGAAATAATGTATATTTTTTCGTGTCGGCGGGTCGAAATGTCGAAGACACGAAAACACGAAAGGTCGAAAACTGCTTATTTGTCGTGTGTTCGCCTATCGACCTTCGGGGCGAATACACGAAGTAACGAAACATTGAAGGCGAAATAACGAAATTTCAGAGGCGAACACACGAACTTTTGTATTATTCACTTTTCGTGTCGGCGGGTATTAAAACTTCGTGTTGTCGCCCTTCTTTTGTCGTGTCTTCGTGTATCCGCCTCGAAAGTCGAAAGACGGACACACGAGAAATAAGCAGTTTTCGACCTTTCGACCTTCCGTTACTTCGACCCGCCGACATGAACGCACGACAAATGTGCAATTTCGTCCTTTCGTGTACTCGCCTTCCGCTAGGCATGCGCATAACAATTACACATATGCGGCTGAAATGAATATGCTATGTACAAATGTGTTTTACCACTTATAAAATAATATTTGTCATAAAACGAAAGATAATGATTTATATTCCCTAAAAGATGTCATTGTGTAGATATTTTATCATTAGTATTAAATTTGTACATACATTAAGCTTCTACATGTCAGTCTATCCTCAATTTATGATAGAAAATGTTTCATATGCAATAAAATATGTCACTCTTCAAGTATATTTCAGTTCTGGTATTAAATTCATATATACATTACGCCCCATATTATAGTGTATTAAGGCAGACCCTACACGAAACACCTGTCGTGTGTTCGTGTCGGCGGGTTGAAGTAACGAAAGGTCGAAATTAGCTCAATTTTCATGTGTTCGCCTTTCGCCTTCCGAGGCGAATACACGAAGTAACGAAACATTAAAGGCGAAATAACGAAGTTTTAATACCCGCCGATACGAAAAGTGATTAATACATAAGTTCGTGTGGTCGCCCCTGAATTTTCGTTAAATTTCCTTCAATGTTTCGTTACTTCGTGTATTCGCGTCGAAAGTCGAAAGGCGAACACACGACAAATAAGCATTATTTCGACCTTTCGTGTTTTCGTTACTTCGACATTTCGCCTCGCCGACACGAACACACGAAATAGCAGAAATCAGCCACCAAAAATACCAAAACAAATCTGAATCTTTCATTATGCGCACAGCTGACGATCACAATATTAAAGGAGAATACCATAAATTCTGTGAAAAAAGCGGGAACTATAGTCAAAAATATGTGCTCACTTCTAAACACATTCCTGAGTGATTTAAATATTGCAAAAATCCGCATTTTTCTCAAAAATCTGTGATTTCAGCAATATTCAGTGTCGTGTTTAGAACAAAATAGCAAAACTGTAGTTAGAAAGCTAAACTCACCATAGAAAATAAACATTCTGTTGCAAAAAAGTATATTTATCCAGTTATATCAAATTTGAAAATTTTCAAAGTGTATGCCATATAAGGCTTAAATGAAATAGTCCTTTTCATATAATCTGTCTTTACGTCTGCCGATATATATTTTTGATGCGTTCTTCTGTTTTAGAAATCTTCAAAAATCAAATGGAAGTTATTCCTCTTTTTAAAATACTCCAGGGATTGTAATGAAAGCTTTTCGCATTTTGAAAATATGCTTAACTATTTTATGACTAAAGATGTATTTACAAAGGATAATTTCTGTGCAAAATTATTGCAAGACTTTTTGTCTTCAAAAATTTAGAAGTATTTTACAGATTTCTTTAAAAAACTAACTAAGATGGACTGAAAGACAAATGTTTTCCAAAATGGTTAGAATTAGCAAGGGAAAATATCCCATAAAATGTTTATTTGATTACATAATCAAAATAAATCAATATATTCAAAATAATTAAACGTTACCCTTATTATAAAAATAATGTATACTATCAATATGTTCATGAATTATTCACATAGAAATTAATAATACATAACATTAGTAATCAACAAAGAAAAAAACTTTTAAGACATTTCTTTTTCAATTGTAACAATATCATCTTAGATTTTTTTACTGTGATATATGTTTATTTGTAAAGAGAAATACATATTCTTCGACAATTCATTTTGAACTTAAGAGCTTCACTTTAACAATAAAAAGCAAAATGCATTATGCGTGCTTTCACTAAATACTTAATATAGATGCACCCGTGACACAAACTAAACATATTCCAGTCTCAACTGTACTATGCATGCTGCTACACAGACAATTATGCATATTTTAGTTTCAAAATTTAAAGCAAACATGGTTAATTTTTGCAAGTTTGTTTGTATTTGGAGTGACCGTTTCAAAGATGCAAAATCATCTTTTAAGAAATCATAAAAACATAATGTCTTGAAAATGGACATAAAACTAGAACTACCATAGTAGCTGAACGTATTGCTCATAAGAAGGATAAAGCATTTTCTTTAATTCAGCACTTGTTCGCAATACTTCCATATTCATTAGATATAAGAGGTTTTGCCACTTTTGTTTTTATTATGTGAAGATTGTTTACACTTACGTGTATATGTAGTCCTATTGTTAAGTGTATTTGATATTTACAGAGGGATTTTTTATCGAAATTTAAATTGTATTGCAATTTTCGGCAAATCATTGCCTGTGGCAATACATACAGACATAACTTGAAATTTGACATACATACAAATTACATATAAAATGCAAAAGACAGTACAAATGCAATAGTCTATAACTTACACTAGATCGTAATGCAAATCCTTCATCTAGAAATCTATATATTTGCAATATTTTACCTTTATTTTTCGTTGACATTATATAACAGAACTAATTCATGTTTAAAAAAAAAACATGTTTATAAATGATTTTCTTAGCTGTGACTATATAAGGACAACATTATAAGAAGTGGTTGCAGATTCAACATGCTTTTGCGTACACATTTTTCATAGTCTTTCATTTCTGCTTGTCCCTGTGTATATCCCTGTTTTAATTTCTAAAGAATAAGAACATAATCTAAAGTAAGACATCTGTTTACGTAAATTGTCATTAACAATATTGAGATATTCCAAAAATGTGTTTTAAAGGCGTACGTAGGATTTATATAGGCAGATGGCCCCCGATTTTTGAAAAATAAAAAGATCGATCACAGTGTTAAAAATCGACAGTTTTCATTAAACAAAACTTTAAACTACCGAACTATGTCGTTTTTAATATCAACACATTCTCAGTATTGGTGTAAAATGAGTTCAAAGTACGAACGGTACTGGCATTTTGTGTTTAAAACTGCTGAATTCGACCATTTCAGACTCAAAATTTGCTTATTAGCAACCCTTGCTCCGGATAACAATCTATAACAGCTATTACAATTGTTAATTCCATTTAATATTTTCCTAACCAGAAACCGGAGCAAGGGTTGCTAATAAACGAATTTTGGAAAAAACGATAATATTTGTTTGGCCTTTTTCACGTATACGAGTAGCCTCCGTTGAAGCTAGGTGCTCGTTGCCAGGCAATATTATAGGTGGCGCCACTGTCAACATGTGGATGTGAAAACGAAAGTAGATTATTTATCGTGGAATAATTACAATTGTTTACCCTTCTACGTGGAATTTATATGGTAAGTAGATTAAATGCCATTTTGTTGTGTTAAATAAACCAAAGAAGTATTCATTCGATTCTCTTTCAATGGAAAGCAAGCAGAATTATTGACACACAAGTGTCACAACGATACAGTTACATGACATTGGCAGTAGTGAATAGAGATATTCAACATTTCTGTATTTTCGGATGATTTTTTTCAGCACTTGATTAGTAAATTTGACATCATTAGAGCTTCGGACATACATAGTAACCGGACGATGTTTATGAAGTCCACAACAATAATGACGTAATTTCATAAAAAAAAATAAAATAAATGGACTGGGAAGGGATGTCTGTTAATTTATCACGCTTAAAACGATGGTGTTTTGGTTAAACCCTCCAGATTGATAAGACTGCAAAAGAAAACAAGAAATATCATTAAAAATGATGGTCGGCGAATTGTAATAAGGAAAGAAGTTTATGAAATTTTCATCTAACATTCATCTTTCATCTAACATTTTTCAAATTGCAAAACTAAATCCCGCACTTTAACAATTTAAATGGTTCTCTTTTAGTTTTTCGCAAAGGTTTCGTAGGGTTGCAATTTTGTTTCGTTTATCCTTAGACGAATAATTACAGCAGTAGTTTGATGAAGATTCATGAAGCGGTTCATGAGAAGAGGTCATGAAACGTGTTTATAATTTTAGCTAAATTGGTCCCTATCCCCATTTGTAACAAAATAGCAGGAGACCTTACGATATTGTTACACATCGAGTTTGATAAAAATCCATTACATTTTAGTGGTTAATGCGAAGAAAGGCATATCTACTTTTAGCTATAGTGGCCACTATTAGGGCCCAAGTTCCTATATAAATAAATTTGGAAGAGGACCTTATAATGATGCTCCAGACCAAGTATGACAAAGATCCACCAAGCTGTTCATGAGACGCTGTATAAAGGCATTTCTAGTTTTAGCTCTAGCAGCCCCTAAAAGGGGTTAAATGTCCCAGCTGAACAAAGTTGGCTGCGGGCCTAATAAAGATGCTACAAATCAAGTTTGATTAGAATACATGAGAAAAAAATCAATTAAAGGATTTTTTTATTTATTATTTTTATTTATTTCTAAAATAGGTCAACTGATCCCGCTTTAACAAATGCATATTCGCTATTCATGAATCTTTGGACAATGACGTCACACCTATAAAAAAAAGTGAAGGTCAAGCAAAACGTACAATTGTAATTATTTCAATATTTCTGTTTCATAAGCAAAGTTTAACCGTAGTCATATCACATAGATAAACTTATGCTGCGTACCTTCATTTCAGAGTAATGAGATTCAGTCATTATATAGCATATATATAATAAAACAGATTTCAACTGAGTTCATTTTTTGCATACCATACTAAAGAAAAATATTCATATATAATAAATCAGTTAAATAATTTATAACAAATATATCAAAGCAAACAAATACTCTTTTTAATATGCAATCTGAATAAGTCACAAAAGCAAGAAACCTTTTCATATACAGACGACAATTGTAACAAGGAAAATCTTTTAAAAAGCACTTCTCTACATAAAAGACTCTTATCATACCCTTATTCATGTGATACGCAGACCGTATTCAGCTCTTTCTTTAATTTGATATATGTTGGTATTTGAACAGGTTTTTATCATATTTATTAAACTTACTTATCATTTTGAGATATATCAATATTCTTGCTAAATATACTAAGCCAAAGTTAGCTTTAAAACTGTGAACAGCGTCGTTTAGGATAAACGCTTTGTCTACATTTCACTCAGCGTAGCACAATCAACAGAGTGAAAGAAATTGACACTCTCGTCCAATCAGGCAGAGTGTTGCATAAATCTTCCATTTTGATAAATTATCTATAATGCGTTATCAAGTACTTTGATTTGCAAACTGAAGTCACGTGGCATAGGTAACGAAAACGAATTTAGACGGCGTCGCCGAAAAAATCTATTGACATGTAGTGTTTACATTTTGCATTATTTTTCTGATTTGTTTATAACAGTATATTCAACCTGATGAAAGGTGTGTAGACTCTACTCATTGAATTGCATACATGATCACTATATGAATATTTCATATTTACTGAAAGTAATGAAGCAGTAATTTGACAAATACAAGCAAGCAGATATTGTTCATTGGTTATTAAAATATGGAATATTTTTTCTGATGTCCTTCACAAAATGAGACAAACCCTTCAGGTATAAAAGAATGCTTCCCTGTCTGCTTCGTTGTCAACAGAATATGATTGAAATTGTAAAGGTCTTATCAACATTATTATTGTGATGTCTTGCACTAATCAGTGTTTGTTTTGTATCATATTTCAGGTAGTGGTATGAACTGAGATGATTTATTTAGTTACCTTCAACTGGTCAGTGGTCAACAAGGTATGTCTTTTTGATAATTGTAAAATTTTCCTTACACACTTTTTCTTATGACATAGGTTTTCCAATTTTATCTCCACAGTTCTTTAACCTTCTGTATAATTTGTTTCTACTGAAGGCATAAACTAAAATAATTATTCTATATTCTGTATATCCAGGGTTTCAGTGTATTACAAGGTCCTTTTGAAATTTCCTTGACCTGTATTTTCTAGAATAAAAGGAAATGTTTGTCATATTTATGCAAGAGTAACACCAGATCAGCTATAAGACCCAAAATATAGTAGTGGTGTTATGACTTGTGTTCTCATGACACTTTCTATACAGTGAAAGAGCAGCTGCTGTGGAATGCCAGTCTTATACATGTACCTGTCAGGACATTACCTTTTAATTCAAGAAAATTGCTTTGAAATTCATTTTGTGACTTTATATCTACCTGAGGCCATATCCATAAAGCTTCTAAGGTTATTTTCATTTAAGATATTCAATATTTTCTTGTATTGTCATCTTAAATCTATATTTTCATCTAAGATTGAATGTAAAATTTTATTTGATGAATATTAAAAGATGTTCAGTCATATTTTGCAAAACTGTTAATAATCATTATTAATATGATTGCTATGAATTTGCCTTTGTAGTGTAATGAATGCTGGTTATATGAAGGCATTGTTTTTATTCTAAGCATTGAAAGTGTTAGAGACTTGAAGTTGAAATATTTTCTTAAACATTATGGATTATGACCTCTGTAATTAAATTAACACACAATTATGCATATTGGTTATGTCATAAATTATTCTTTGTCTTTTTATTTTAGAGAGTATTACTGTGTCTGTCTTTAAACAATGGATGCCCCAAAACAACCAGTATGATAAGAAGGTAATTTAGAATTCTTCCTTGCCTTTCACAAAACACAAAACCTGTAACGTACTGTGGAATTGAATTGAATGTAACCTAAGGAAGATCTGATAAATAAAACTTCAAAATACTAATTATGCTCTGATGTACACAAAGATTGTACATGTTGCATTTTTGTTTTTTGTAAAGATGAGAAGATAGTACATGTATATATTTGTTTCTGAACAATATTCAGAATACATTTTCTATAAACTATGACAAAAGCAGACAGATTTCAATATATGTCATAACAAAATTCAATATTTCAGTAACTCCTTTTCAAAAGGATATATTAAAAATTTATCAAGTTGCTTTATATTACATTACAGGCCAGAGTATACAGCTTCCCAAAATGTTGTTGAAAGACTAAGCTGGGTTTTTTTAAGGACTTGTGAGTATTTTGAGTGTTTGATTTCTGTTTTTAACCCTATGATTGAGTATTTCATTTCAATTATTAGTGATGGCACTTTTTCCAGTAATTTGCAAGGGACAGCAAAATAGAGATGTATCTTTTCTTAAAATTTTAACATTTAACATTTTTTACACAGAAAGCAAAATATTTTAAATACTTTGAAAAATATTTTTATTTCTTTTATTCTAGGTATACTATCTAGGTTGAAATTAGCCATGGACAATGAATTTGGAGGTGCATGCTGGAGCATCAGAAATTACAGACTTGGAATAAATAATTGCATAATATACAAGTAACATTTACTGAAAAATGAGTAATGTTTATGTTAATAAAGTGCAATATCCATGCTTGTAACATTTACATGGGGGTAATAGTTACAGTGTTGAAAGAGACTACTAGTGTTACATTTCAGTCTAAGTTACAGTGTGGATGCTAATTCTAAATTCTTGATAGTCAAGTGTTTTTAATAACTTAAGGATACTAATTATTTATCAGACTGTTTAATTTATCACATTCCTACATCATTATTTTACATAAAATGTTTGTGGTTATATAATATATGTTTATATGGTAATACATTTTGTTTCTGTGTAAATATCTTGGTTTTTGAAAAATGCAAATGAAACATTCAGTGACCATCTTCTGTCAACAAGTTATTATAAATGCAGCAAAACTGATGAAAAGTTATCCAATTACTTTTCACAGGTTAGTATTGAATAGCAGAATACACATAACATTGTGTAGTTTTCCTAACTTGTATCTGAGGCCATTATAAATTAATTGCTAGATTAAATTTTCTTCACAAGGGTAAGAATTTTTTTTTATTTCAGATATATTTTATTTTTGTTTAATGAAGAGTTAAATAGAAATAATGACATGTAATAGTTATTTTTGTCAAATAGATTTGATTAAAAGGAATAACAACTGAAAGAAAATAATTTATTACATTCTTTATAAAAGTTTTCCATACTAAATGGTATTAAGGGAATGCATAAAAATAGTGGGAGTGGATGATAATCTATCAATTAATTTAGTATGGCCTTACATATATAAATCAATAAATATTTACTGGCAATAATATTGATTAGGTATAATGCAGCTATACATTAAATATATATTTTTTAAAATGGTGATTTGTTATGAGAAAATAAGCTGATATATACAGTCTAGAGTCTTCTAGTAAGCTGCATAATCATGCTTGGAACTAGCTCCATATGTCCTTTCTTTTGAAGTCATAAACTTTACTTCATATAAAATAGCCAAGTATCACAATTATATGAATGTGTACACAACTGAAAAAGCATTGCATTCATTTTATTAAGTAATAGCATTTGGTTATTACTCATATTTGGCTTTCAGTAACTGGAAAGGGAAAGCAATAAAAGGAATTTATGATTATACACAAAATATGGAGAAGACTGGAAGCAGTAACTGATCATTGCAATAATAGCAGAATACTTTGGCTTATAATTGTCAAAATTCATTGTAGACTATTAGATGAACTCTTTCTTTAAAGTGCCAGTAGGTTAAATGTCAATATCACAGTGACCCTAAGACAGAAATATTTTATTATCAAAAGCTGAATGATACTTAATTTTGCCCATTGTCATCAGGCTTTAAATGTAACAGATGAATAATTTGGGGTCAGTAGATCAAAGATAAAGGTCACAGTGACAATTAGATAAACAGTGATTCAGGTTATATAAGCTTGAGAACACTTTGATATACTATGTGCAGTAGACGACCACTATAATAATTTGGCACATAGGTCAAAGTTCAAATTCAAACCATACTGAAAATAAATGTAAGTTACATGCCCAGTCACCACTGACAGGCCATCATGTGAGACATATAATTTTGTCTTTTTTTTCTGTTGCCATTGTTATGAGACCAGCTCTTCAATTGGCTCTCTTCGAAATTGTGCAGTTTCTAATTTTTTTTCTCCAGTAATAGTACCTTAACCTTTGAAACTACATTTTCACTTCTGTTGCCATGTCAATGAAATATTTTTATACCTTTTTCGCATGCAAAACAAAGTGAGTGGATTTAAATCCATTTTATCACTGCTAACAGTTTTATCTTAATAGATAAGTTGTGACAACAAATTATGAAAACTTGCTTGTCCTACAGAAACATTATTAAAGAGATTGCCAAATGACCTGTTACCATGGCAACTGAAAGGCTATTTTCTGTTTTCTTTGCAGGAGCATTGTGAATTGTCAATTGTAACAGTGATCAGCCCATAAATGTCCAAAAATCAAAATATTGAAGCCATAACATGCAAATAAGTTAAAAAACGCTAAATTTTAGCCCCGTTGCCATGGCAACTGAAAGGATATTTTCTGTTTTCTTTACAGGAGCATTGTGAATTATCAATTGTAACAGTGATCAGCCCATAAATGTCCAAAAATCAAAATACTGAAGCCATAACATGCAAAAAAGTTTTAAAAATGCTAAATTTTAGCCATGAAAGCATGGCAACCAACAGTAAAAGTACACCTTTTTTATTCACAAATATACCAGACCAAGAATTCTTCCTCTGTACATGATTTTAAATCATACTTTGAAACGTTAACAAAAATAAAACAATAAAATATTGTTTTTTAAGAAATTTTTAGTTTCAGGATTCCAAAGAGTTATTTCCCTTAGTTAGAACCGTTTCTATGACAATTCTGTTATCGGATTATACATGTTTGAATAGCCTGATGGGTTTACATTATTATTTTAATTAAATATTTGTAACAGTAATCATTTATTATTTTGTTTTTTTCCAATTTATTTAAGTATACCCCCAAGACACGCTAATGCTTTCTTTCACAACAACACATAATGCAAATATTAAATTTTCCATAAACAATTGTCCTTGCAGATTTTAATGTTTATTTTTGGAAAATGCATGCATTTAGGTAAAAAAAGGCATATACTTTATCATCATTTAGGTGGGGGCCAAAATCGGCCCAAATCCTACGTACCCCTTTCCCGTGGTTGTCACGTTCAGGCATATTTACAATACAGTCGTGCCACTGTTGTAGAAATTGGTCCCTTAGTCTTTGTTTAAATAAAATATCATAACTGATATTGACAACAAAATTATTTGGGAATCCCATATCCGTTATAACTGAATGAATACGTTTGGCCTACATTTATTATTACCATTAATGCACTGGTCCAAGTATATAATTTAGGCGACTGCAAATTGTTAACAATTTTATTTCAGAACTGTAAGGCTCCTTCCTTGCATAAATTTGGGGTTTACTTTTGAACCCCATAATACTTATTTATAAAATCTAATCTGAAGTTTATCAATGTCTTTAAGTTTATACATAACCCAAATCTCCGATCTCTACAACAGGACTGAGCAATCATAGCTATCATATAATGCTAAGAGATTGTGAAAGGCTTTCAGACCTTGGTAGCTTTAGCGAAGCTACCTGTATGAGAAAATTAGTTCTAGAAATCATCTAGAAAAGTAAAATTGTCAACATGAACAATTGCATGTAGATTCGCTTCTGTAACATTAAACCTAAAAGTATCTGGCAAACATATCAAAACATATCCATGACAGGTACTGAAATGTGAAACCAAGCGGAACTCTATTACACATATATTCGAATGACTACATAGTCTCAAAGGACCAGAAAATATAACAACATTGAATCCAAGTAAAATCCAACTAGATATTTTATTCAGTAAATTCGATTTTAAATCAATTTCCCAGTTTAGGAAAGGTACAAAAATACAAGGATGAAATATCCAACATGTAAAACCACTATTAAAATTCAACAAACCATTTTTGCAATTGTGCGTTTGTAGCATTTTCATTATTCCACAAGTATAAAAAGTTTGACGAGCTTCAAACAATTTTAACAATCCTTCAACAAAATTCCATCAACAACAGTCCGTATAACAGGGAACTGAGGGATTTCCAAATTCAAGAGCTGTGGATATTGCAGTCTGCTGACCGTGATTAACGCTTTATAACGTACTAAGGGAAATAACTCATAGTGCATTAGTTATAGTTTATTATCTTTCGCGGGGCGGGGCTTCTATTTTACTGTCAATCAAAATATACATTGAGTATAATCCCGACTATAATGCACCGTTAAGATATTAAACGTTAGTAACTTACGTTGGCTTTATTTGACAAAGAAAAAAACAATGTAATGCATACATCAGTATATTTAAATTTTGAGATATATTATCTTTACGTTCGTGCACTGTTCTCCCGAAGCCCTCAGAAAACTCTCCTCACTAGGGTACTGACAAGTAATATACATGGCCCCATGAGCTGTCTAACGTGTACATCATAATATTTGTAATAGTGTATAATTATATACATTTTTACGAAAATATCCAGGTTCATATGTATCTAATATTAGTTTATTACAATGAATTATCAGGCTGATTGACTGGCTGAATGAACGGATATTTGTTGCCAAATAACATTACAAACTCAATTGTCACTTGAAAGTAGGTCATGTCACAATAATATTGTGCATACATTGTTTAGTCAGAAGAATAACAGTCAATAGATATGTCTGAAACTCAATTAGATTTATTGAAATATATTATCAGAAATACTTTGCTTGAAATATATTATAAGAAATACATTGCAAGTTTAAAACAATACTTAGAAATAAAGAAAAGTACTTACCCTGTAGAAACCTAAGCTTTAAATTGTTACTAGAATATACATGTATGGTATTTATAGGAGAACATTACTTGTAGCTTCACTTTTATAATATTAAACCTAAAATTATCTGTTAAATATGTCAAAAATGATACATGTTAGTATATATTCAGTTTCTGTCCGAATTTCATCTGGTTTCTTGATGCTGATTTCTTGACCACGATTTTTCGTTATACATTTATTATACGTGAACACATGCATATATGCGTTGACCGGAGTAACATTTACTGTGCCTTTAAAGAATAGCAATAATCGTTTGTCTTAGCAGTGAATTATATTACAGTCTACAATAAAATTCTTACCTTATAGTTGCATGTGCAGTGTCCGATTCATGTATCATATTTCCCGTCGTCCATGCCTATTAAAGTATCAATGGAGAAGGCGTGTTTTAGTGTTATCCGCAGAAACACGTCATATCGCGGTATTTTAATCTTATTTGAATAAAGGTATATAAGAGTAAATGATTACTCTCATATAAATCTGTCATTTTTTCTTTCAGTCTTAATTAAGATGGTATTTGCTAAGATGCAAAAGCTCAAAAGTAGAAATTTGCCAAAAAAAAAAAAAAAAAAAAAAAAAAAAAACTATTTATTAAAAAATATCTTGTCTGTAGTCAGGTTACTTGCAATTATGACTCAAATATCGATACTTTAGAATTTTAATGTACACAAATCTGCAAAAAGAGAAACAAGCAGCAGGGTGATGGAAAAGTATCCGTGTGATTTTAATCTGCAATTGGAAAACGTTTTTTTTATATTTAGTTACTAACAATAGAAAGAAGAAAATGAAGATGCTTTATCAATGTATAACAAGGGGAGTCAAAAGAATATCCGATAACACTAAAATGTTATATAAGCACTTTAAGTGCATTACATAGCATAAATGACATTGAAATCAAATGCTGCGAAATATCAGATACTAAGTTAAAAGCGTACATCTAGCAGTCATACAGAACTGTGCAATAAATGTTATCTCTTACCGCTTTACACAGAGAGTAATTTAGAAAATTTTCTATAAAGATCGAATCAATCACCAAAACAAACGTTATAGGTACTGACAGTTGCATTCACTGGTATTGAAGATGTATCATGCATAAAGAAAAAAAAAGAGGAATCGTACCGCGCATGTCTACAGATAAATATGCAAACTTTATAAATGTGATGAATATAAATAAGGATTCCCCCGAAGAATATTATTTCTTTTTACAATTCTGGATTGCTTCTTCATTTTATCTAATTTATTTTCCAAAAATCATTTTTTGATTTCTGTATTTTGATGGCACATCCTGTTCCACCATAACCATGATAATTAAATTTGTTGACAAATTAGATCAAGCTTTTATTATAATATTCTTTTTGGCAAATCTATTGCTTCATAGTCTAATACATACTAGAATACTAGAGTGAATTATATATTGCTGAAAATGTTTCTTCGTTTTTCAATAATTCAATTGTGAAAAAGCTTAATACGTCGAAAAATAAGTGTTTTGATGCATACAAAACTATTGGTATCAAAGTTTTACAATGTTTGCGCGGAATCCTGTATCGTTTTTGAAAATCATATCTAAATAGATGTATTGATATTTAGAAAATGTTGTGCTTCGCTGTTCATATTGTAGTACGTACTGGTAGTGAAAAGGGATAAAATGATTTATAATCAAATGATATTACAAAATTAATACTTAAATTTAAATCACCATGGTTTAAATGCAGGTTTTAAAACATATGTGTGTTGCCATGACTAGTCAAGTTGGCATGAAAAACAACGAGTGTGTTAATCTCTCAAAGTTGAAGTGTACTAATACGCAGTTCAGAAAACCGCTGTACATGTGTTGCAATAATTTTGAAGACACACCTATCCATATTCCAAAAACAAAATACAATAATACGCCAAAAACATTTTTAAAAAATGCTTTTGCATAGATTTATTGTAGTTGGTATTGTAAATACAGTATTACGCTACAGATATAAACGGAACCCAATTAAATTAATACTCTTTTGAGAAGAAAACGTTGATACTAGACATATCTTAAAAAGGAATACGATTTGGAAACAATTATGGAGTCCATTCAATTTTACTATAAAAAGAATTTGCTTAGGCCGATACTTGGGGGTGTGATTTCATTATCTCTCAAGAACAGACTCGACTGAGTCCGCGTTTATTTTGCTTGGCTGCGTTCTCTGTATCCAAAGTATCTTCTCGTAGATTTTACAACAAATGTTTGGCGGCAAATAGAAGTATTCCCATAGATCTATCGCTGATATATTTTCTGATCCTTTGGGATAATTTTTCTATAAAAGAATTCTGCTTAAGCCAGGGCGAGTGGTGCATTAAGGGTGTTGCACATTTCATTATCTCTCAGAAACAGACTCAATCAAACCGAGACCATTATATTTTGCTTGGTTGTGCTCTGTTCGTCCAAATATCTTTTTATAGATTCTATAATGGTTATGCATAATACAAGACAGAGAGGTTATTTTCATTTATCACATGTTTGCCATTATATAAATTTGAGAATACACTAGTGTAATTAAGCTTAAAGTATCGAAGACGTTGGTCAAATCGACTTGATTTTAATAGCTAAAGAACGTAGAGTTATTTTAAGTTTCGGCTGGAAAAGCGCTAACATGTGATAAAAAGAATATTACCTTTGCGAATTTCCACATTGATTGTATTAAACTCGTTGAATAAATGAAGATAAAATGCTCGGCAGAGCCTCGCAGTTTATTATTATTTTTCAACGAGTTTAATAAATTAAGTATGAAAAGACACTCGTGTAATACCCTCTATAAATAAACATAAGTAGACGTAACTGTAATATTGTCATGACAAATATATCATATTGTATGGTTAATCTTTGACACATTTTGTTTTTGTCAGCATAAATTAAATTTAAGAAAAATTAAATTATACAGTAAAAAAATCTTTTACCAAGAACATACGTGTTGACTGGATTCTGAAATTCCGCAATAACTTTCATAATACAAAATTAATGTACCTAGTTTTACATGTTCTAATTAAAAAGCTGTCCTATAGAATGCATATTACAGATGTTATCATTACATAAGGATTGCGAAATGAAACACATATATTTTGCCTAGTATATTCATTTGTTTAACAAAATAGAAAATGTATATGATAGCAATTGATTTTACATTTAGGACAAATTGTATTATATAATCTAGCGAAAATGTTACTGACTACTAAAGAGTCCTACAATACGGCAATTAGTCCGGATGAAGTTGACCAAATTGCCACATATGACATAAGAGAAGTTCTCTACGAATACAGATAAAGCCATGTAAACTTCCATTAATGGTAAAGCTTAACCTATTCTCTTAGCTTGATAGATCGAATACCAATTTTCCAAAATATCAGAAAATTTTGCCGTAGTCGCAAAATCGTAAATAATGCCTCAGATCGTAATTTCGAAGTATATGATTTATGCCAGGTTAATTAGAATACATGCATTCCACAAGACTGGTCAAAAGTAACACCTTCGCTCGTTTTAAAATATCATTAAAATAATAACTCGTATATTCATACATTGTGATCTGCTCAAAAAAAATGTATGTGGTTTAATCAAGAATATAAGATAAATGATTAGTAATTTAAAATTAAGGTCACAAAATGCTGCATGTATTGACACACTCGGAAAGAATACCACATTCAACTGTTAGTTCGATCTTATAAAGAATCTATTTAGATTAGATATACAATTTCTCGTTTTCTCCAATGTATCGTGCGAGTGATAATAAAGAACACTACTGGAAATTATTACACAAACACATACTTTTTAAAAGAATATTCATTTTTATTTCAAATCGCAAATAAAATTCATAAATATGAAGAAACAAAATGAATAGTAGACAAACAGGTTATATAATTGTCAGATAAAATTAAATGTATTTAGCACAACAACGAACAATTCATTATTATGCAAAACAGCATACATTATTTTAATACAATATTTCCTTAACATGTCTGTATTGTTAAATAATATTATATAATCATTTATCATTTAACTGTATAAAGATAAAATTTCACAATGAAAGGAGAAGGTTTACTTTTGCCCAAAAAATGGCATAAAATCTAGAAGTCTCTAAACGAAACAAATTCTTTCATCCAGAAGTATTGCTTTATCAAACTACACGAAATATTTTACAATTTAGTCATAATCAGGGTAAAAAGCAGTGATAAGTAAAAATACATCTAACATTATGGGTATGGGAAGCCTACAGTTTTTCGAACGAAATTTTTTAACAAGTCTGAAATTTTAATATGAGCATGGCTGTCGATCCCATTTAGATAGATACCATAAATTCAGTGTAAAAAAGCTGAATCTATGGTCATAATAGTTTGTGGTCCTAGAGTGTGCTGTGTGATCTTAAAATGGCAAAAAAATGCTCATTTTCTCAAAAATCTGTGACTTCAGCAATATTCAGTGACATACTTTAAACAAAATAGTAAAATTGTATTTAAAAAGGTAAACTCACATTTTGCATTCTGCAAAAATGTATATTTTTCCAGTTATAACCAACTTGAATTTTTTCAAAAATGTGTAGCCCATATAAGGCGTAAGTGTACATTGTCCTTTCCACCTGGTTTAACTTGACGTCTACCGATATATATTTATGCTGCGTTCTTCTTTAAAAAAAAAGAACATAAAAAATTAAGTGGAACATATTCCTCTTTCTAAAAGACCCCAGAGATGGTAATGAAAGCTTTTCTCATTTTGAAGATCTGCTAAATCATTTTATGACTAAACATTAATTTATACAGGATAATTCCTATGCAAAAATATTGAAATACTTTTTATCTTCAAAAATGTAGAAGTCTTTAACAGTTTTTTTAAACTAACTAAAATGGCTTGAAAGACAAATGTTTTCCAAAACAGTTAGAATCTACAACGGCAAATGTCCCATAAAATGTTTATTTGATTACAAAATCAAAATTAATCATTATAATTATTAAGAAGAATCAAACGGTTTCGTTACTACAGAAGAATGGTGCATACTATTAATGAATTATCCGCATAGGAATTAATACTACAGACTGTTAAAACACAGTGATTAATATTTAGTAATGAACAAAGAATAAAAACTTTCAAGGGTAACAATATCATCTTAGATATTTTACTGAAGCTACCGGTATAATTTCTATAATAATCTGAAAAGTATAAATCTGATCAACATACTTTGCCTAACGAATGATAAGAATATAAGAATTATTTATTATATTTATCAAAAATTTGCATTGATTAATTATATGTTTAGCCAAGATTTTGTAAATGTATGTGATATATGTTTATTTCATAAAGGGAATGTACATTTTCGTATAAAATTTATTTTGAACTGATCTTAAAGTAAATCTGATGCATCACATGCTGAGCAGCTACACTTTAACTATACAAAGCATCATTCATTACATCTACTTACACTACATACTAAGTACAGCTGCACCCATGACACAAACTAAGCATATTCCAATCTCAAACTGTACTTTGCATAAGCTGCACAATATCTATGCATGTATTAGTTTCCAGATTAAAGCAGACATGGTAAGTTTTGCAAGTTTGTTTGTATTTGTAGTGACCATTCCAAAGATAAAGAATTATCTGGTAAGAAATCTTAAAATACAATGTTTTGAAAATGTACAAAAAACAATAAGAGCTATAGTAGCTGAAAGTATTTCTCATAAGAAGGATAAACAGTTTTCTTTGATTCAGCAACTTTTTGCAATACTTGCGTATTAAGGTATGGCCCACCTTATGGTGAATATATCTAGTGAGAGATCTGTATGCAAAATTTAAACAACATTTAACGTGCTGTTTTTTTGTTTTTTTGTTGTTGTTTTTTTGTTTTTTTAAACAATTATAAAACAAAATAAATCTTTTTTCTAGAGTGCCTCAAGTAAAAGGATTTAATGAGACAGATTTCTTACTCCAATATTGATAAATTAAGGTCGAGTGCCGTGGGACTGTTTTAAATTTTGCTCACTTCATTCAAAAATAACCATGGGGCAGAAGTAAAACCTACCTACATTTCTTCCACAATATATGATTTAAAGAGTAAAGGCTAAATAGAGAATTTTTACAGCATGTATTTTTAAAGATGGCTAACTCTGTCCTTCTGTTTCAGATGTAAATTCACTTTGAATAGCAAGAAATCACTTATCAAATGAAAATAAATCATTTTTGTACAATAAATTAATAAGTCTTGAAAACTGTAACACCTTACTAGAAAAAAGG
This sequence comes from Mercenaria mercenaria, assembly GCF_021730395.1. Classification (NCBI taxonomy): domain Eukaryota; kingdom Metazoa; phylum Mollusca; class Bivalvia; order Venerida; family Veneridae; genus Mercenaria; species Mercenaria mercenaria. The sequence goes on along the minus strand of NC_069361.1, from coordinate 74,750,823 downwards.
AATAGAATGAAGAAAAATTGGTCCCAGTGCGGCTTGAACCTCTGCCCCCTAAAAAGTAAAATCAAAGTAGGTTTATTATAGGAACTGAATATTCATCAAAAGAAGGTACACTATTACATATGTTATACCTTAAATATCAAAAGTATTGTCAATTTTCAATCATACCGTATGTTCAAATTTTCTTTACAATATACATCTGATTCAGCCTTTCAACTTTTCTTCAAGATCATTTATATATTCATATAGACGTGTGTAAATCATGTTTTAAATTTTTCCGATTTTATTTAGATCTACCTGGTTTTCTTTATGAGTAAGTACAATAAAATGAATTTCCTATTTTTTAATATTTTCATTTTGAATTTTTATCTGAATAATGCAAGTTTATACTTAAATTTTATTGCAATTTTCGGCAAATCATTGCCTTTGGTAATAAATAAAATCATAATATATACATCACTTCAAATTTGATATACATACAAATCATACATTTAATGCAAAAACATTCTTAAATTGTTTCTATAAAGCTAGATCGTAATACAAATGCTTTACCTAGAAAATGACGTAATTGCAATATTTTACCTCTTTTGTTCATTCACATTATTTAACATCACTTATTCATTTTTGGAAAATATTCATGCTTTATATACAGAACAAGGCAATAAAGAGTGGTATTCAGATTCAACATTCTTTTGCTAACACGTTTTACAAAGTCAACCATTTCTGCTTTTCACTTTCAATTTCTAAAAAGTAAGAACATAATGTAAAGCAAGACATTGGTTCACGAAAATTGTCATTCTTAACAATATTGAGATATTCCTCAAAACAAAATTCTGTTTCATATTTCTTGTAGTATTCAAGTCCTGGCATATATTCAATACAGTCGTGCCACTCGTGTAAAAATTGGTCTCTTGGTCTCTGTTTAAATAATATATTATAATTGATATTTACAACATAATTTTCTATTTATATGGGAATCCTATATCCGTTATAACTGAATAAATATGTTTAGCCCAACATTTATCATTACCATTGATGCATTGGTCTAAGTATATAATATAGGCGACTGCAAACTGTAAACAATTTCATTCCAGAACTTAAGTCTCTTTTCTTGCACAAAAGCCGGCAACGGAAATCTCCCTAACTCTCCATTTACTGCAAAATTTAGGGTTTGCTTTTTATCACCTAATCTATATTATTTTTATAAAACCTTATATGAAGTGTATCAATGTCTACATCAAACCTCAGACTCACACTAAAGGATTGGAGCAATCTTACCATCAAGTTTAACTCTATCAAATAATGCTCAAAGATTGTGACAAACTTTCAGACCTTGGTCTGAGAGAGTTTTAGCTGCTACATCGAATCTGCCTGTATAAGAAATTTTCACTAAAATCATAAACATTTTCTACCACTTGTCAATTTATAGCTACTCTAAACTTTTTGATTGATTTAGGTTTCCCAAAAACACACACCTTAGTCTGTTAACATTTATCTTAAGACCCCATTTTGATGAGTAGTCATAAACATTATTAACAGATTAATAGATATGCTGCACGAAATCAAGACATCCATACTCAACTGACACAAAACAAAAAGAAAGAATTATGTTTGCTTGTTTTCTACTTACAAGTATAATTTTCATGTTTAACATTTTCCTAGTATTGTTAACATTAAAAACTAAAACAAAGGAAGATCTTACACTACAAAAACAATATACCTCAATTTTACTGAACATCTGGGCCAAGTTGTTCGAAACTGTAACAGTTGATTAAGCTAACAGTCGATTAACCTTTAAAGTAATATTTCAACATTTTAGAAAACTTAGAAAACCAAATGTATGACTTAAGGATTATGAACACTAAAACGTCCTTACGGTAAAATTAAAACATCGTACTAGTGTTTCCCAAAAAGACTAGTATTTTGAATCAAAATTTAACAGGCGATTAGTTTAACAGTCTGTTAAAGTTTCGAACAACTGTGCCCTGAACATACTTTTCATCAAACATGATTCCTACTTTTGAAAATCAATATTGGCATTAATTTCAGTACAATCCGTGGAAAAACTCGATATGTCCAATCGTGATAGAGAATAATATACTGCTCCGGTGGGACGGACGAACATGAACAGATTGCCTGGCACTGTTGGAAACTATATCCTTCTATTTCTCCACGGGATAAATGTACATGAATAATTATTGTCACAGTCTCAATATTTATGATACATCATTTATATCCGGTACACATTTTTATTATCCCCCATGCAGTAAATGATTTGCTTAGTCACCCGCATTCTGTTACACTTTTAGGTAAAGAAAAAAGTATTAATACCACCGTAATTCAAGACAATTCGTATTCATTTCTTACACAAGTATAAACATTTTAATTATGACGAAATCCCTGTAAGATTATTTTCTCAACTGCATGTATTAGGACACATTCATGATTACATGAATTACAATATTGAATCATAAGACGTAATGTGGATTTCATATTTATACAACAGTACATGCAAAATGTAAATCAGGAAGTGGTGCCAATAATTAATATAATCACTTGTGTCGCCACAATGCACTAACACGTATTTTGCTATTATAGTTTTCACTGAAAGCAAAGTTGCATAACTGGAACGTCTATCCATGCATGTGACTTATTATATAATACAAAAGATTAATATCCACACATCTGTAAACTGTTACACATGCTTCACGGGCGACCAAGCCTTTATTTTTTGGCCGCATACAGGACACTTTTCATAAAAATGCTTGCAGTTTCTACAAACAAGGTAATGTCCACACACAAGAAACACAACATCACGAATATGTAGCAAGCACACTAAACATAGCAGTTCTGGTGGGATAAGCTCTTGTTCGATGTGTTGATCTTCATCCACAAACAGTTCACCTAAATAAGTGATCAAGAAAGTCGATAAACAAGATCTAATAGAAATACACTTGAGAGCGTGTAGTACGAAAAATAGGTGGAGAAAATTATTTTAATGCATCACAAAGCCAGGTACAAAATTTCATTAAAGTAGTATACTAATGGTTTGCTGACCGCAACGCCCCACCCCCCCCCCCCCCCCCCCCACCCCCCCCCCCCCCCCCCCCCCCCCCCCCCCACATAAGCGATAGTGAACATTAAAATACAAAATATTTAATGGCATTGTAATAAAGCGTAATGTTAAAATATCAGTCCATCCAGTTATTGTTGCAACACTGCGGTAGCTGTGTTAACAATATCAAAGTACATGAAAAAAACTGCAGATGTCCGTATGCTCAAAAGTCAATGATTTTTTTATGAACTAGACAGAATAGATGGCAATATGAAAATATACAAAAATAGAAAAAAGGAATCTTTTTTAATTTTGTTGCTATAGCAAGAAAAATGTCAAAACGTATGACAAAAATATATTCTACAATATCTTGCAAGAGATATTTTCGTGAAATTTGGTAAATATTTAGATGACAATGTGGAGAACATATACATGATTTTATTTTTTCCATTTACCCGACCCTTCATTTATCTGTCTGTCCTTCTGTCAGTCACAAATTATAAATTCTGTAATAACTTTAAAAGTACAAGAGATTTTTGTATGAAACATGCGACATAGATGGAAAGCAATACGAAGAATATAAAGATCATATTATTTTGTCACCTTATATACATCCTTTCGTTCGTCTGTCCGTCAATCCTTAATTTATCCTTTGTTAACATTCAAAGTATACGATCTTTTTTCATGAAACCTGACTTATATATGGTGGACTATTAATTATATGCAGGTTCCTTAGTTATAGGGATTCTATGGCAGCAAATATGACAAATTCTCCCTCCGGTAGGAGACTTCAATGATTGACAATAATATTTGTTTAACAGATGAAAGACATCTATCTACATACCGTGCACTTTAACCATGGTTGAATGTGCGCATCCAGTTAAACGTTTCTTGTGTGTTATCTTCAGCGACAGTACTACCTATAGGAAAAATGAAAATATATTTTGATACACAGGAAGCATTATAAACCTAGTAGTCAAGTCAATGGCAAATATTTTACTGGCAAAAACAAAGATATGTCCTTAGCCAAACAACTTTGTTGCGGTTTGCACATTTATATACAATACTTCAATTTAGAAAAGTGTGGTATGAACAATTTTCTTGTATTATTGACTTGATTAATATTACCGTGGAATTACACTAGTGAATAGTATAATAAAAATATTTTCACTTATTTTGAGAAATTGTATAAATACATAATGTGAATCCAAAAATAATTTTAATGAATCTCAATTCGGTTTCCGCGATGGCCTCTCTACAGCTGATGTTATTTTTTATATACTATCATACAAAGTGATAGCAAAGAAATCAAAGTTTTTGTGTACTTTTATCGATTATCAAAGAGCTTTTGATATTGTTAACGGAGATGCACTGCTGTGGAGTTATCCAGTTGCTTTGATGTCACAATTGCATTAAACAAGGGAACGATTATCTCCCCTTCTTTTCATTTTATTCATCAGTGATATTGCTGAAAATTTGAACTTCCACTCTATGATAGAAAAAGATTTTGAGCTTTTATCGATATATTTGTTCTTATTTCAGACGATATAGTTCTATTTACAACAGACCCGAAATGCTTACAGTTTATGTCAGTATTCAGAAAATAGGGACCTAAGAATTAATGTTAATAAAAAAAAGCATATGTTTTTGAAAAACGTAAACAAAACAGGTCGGAAGAGTTCTTTATTAATGATGAAAAGATTGAAATTGTAGATAATTTTACATATTTGGGTGTCAAGTCTATGTATACAGGAAATATGTCAGTCACTGTTAAATCATTGTATGATCAAGCTTTAAGTGCTTACATCAATTCAATTTGCTGTCTTTGTGTGATAAAATATAATTAGATGTGAAGACAAAATTATCGCTATTTGACACTATGGTTGTGCCAATTCTCCTATATGGGTCTGATGTGTGAGGTATTTATAACTACAAAGATGTTGATAAACTGCACATAAGATTTTGCAAATATGTATTGGGTGTAGAAAAGCAATCCCCAAGCTGTGCAATTTATGGTTTCATTATCTATTATTTGTGAAGAAAGATGTATAAAATTTTGGTTACAAATTATGAAGAGTTTTGATACTGCAATGTATAGGATCATTAGAGTTCTTTGCAATCATGTAAATACCAATTGTTGGGCATCTAGAATTAATTCAATTTTTGATCATCTTGGCTTTACAAATGTACGTCTTATGATAGAAATGTAAATTACATACATATGTTTAAAAGGATGCTACGGAACCAATATATTCAAGAATGGGATCATGCTATTAATACTAAGCCTAAATTATATTATTACTTTAAAAAGATGTTCGAATTTAAATATCTTGGTACTATTGTCTATGATAATCTGAGAAAAAATATATTTGTTTTAGATTAAGCTCTAACCATTTGGAAATAGAACATGGAAGATTTAATGGAAGTGATACAGAATATAGATTATGTAAACTATATTTGGAACTGAGAAACATTTAATAGGTATGAACAATTAAAAAAGAAATATATGGGAACCATAACCTGGCCTAGTATACAATAATCTAATGTCAACGAGAAGCAAAAGGAAAATGCTGAAAATAGCAAAATTTGTCAAAGTGTCTATTTCTTTAAGGAAAAAACTACATTGAAAGTTTAATTGTTTCTTAATACCATGCACTTGTGTTATTTGCGTTGTATAATCATGTAAATTTATATAATTATTAAATGTCTGTGTTATATATAGTCCATTGTATGACTATATTACAGTGTGTCTTTGCCATATTTTTATGGATGCAAATGGCCAAAGGCAATTCATACTGACGATATGCCAATGCATTTGAAACATTTAAACCACAAAACGTTGGCTTCTTTCAATGCTCTTCAATAGCTAATTTATGGGAGGAACATCTAAACATAGATAATGCTATACGATGTTTCATATTATTAAGACAAACTACATATATTTCTTTAGTAAATTTATTTCTAAATAAATTATAACTTTCCAGTATAGAAGAGGTACTGAAAAAAGGATGAATATCCAACAGGCAAAACCATTAAGTTCAGCAGACCATGTTTGCAATTGTACGTTTGTAACATTTTCATTAATCCACAAATATAAAATGCCAAGGTCTGACAACAATCTTTTAACATTTTTTCCACTCTGTTGACAAATTTCCGTTTGCATCTTTTAAAAAACATCAATCTGTATAACAGAGAGTTAGAGGATATATTTCATAATTCCGTACCAGTAGCTAATGATTCTGACTTTTCGTATTACCGATACACCAAGAACATGGTTTCCAATAGGGTGGGTTCATGCAATCATGCAAGAGGAATATCTTACTACGTACATATTGTACTAAGGTAAATAACTCGTATTGCATAATTTAAGTTGAAACGCGAATTCGAGGGGCGGGGCTTCTATTTTAATGTCCAATACATATGGAGCATAACGCACCAGTTATGATCAAAAGATACAAACTACGACATACAAACTATGTAATGCATATATCAGTTAAATATGTTTAAGTTTGCGCACTGTTTTCCCGATGCCCTAGCCCAGAAAATTCTCCTGACGACAGCAAATGACAATTAAGAAGCACCCATGTATATTTCAATAACTTGTGTATATAATATTGGTTTGTCCACAGCGTGTGCGTGTAGGCGCTATATATATGTGTGTGTTCTGTGTTGTGTTTTTCCGAATATGAACAAGTACACGTGTATTTTATTTCAGTTTATTGCTATGTATAATCGGACTGACTGACTGACTGAATGACTGATTGACTGACTGACTGGTTTACTGAATGAACGGAATAAATAACTTATTGACAAAAACATTAAAGTTCTCAAAGTAGGTCACGTCACATGTGCATATTTAGCATATTGAAAAGAAAAGCAGTCAATATCTGTCGAACGCTCGATTTATAATAGTGTCATTGAACTATATCATAAGAAATATTTTGCGAGTTTAAAACAATACTAAGAAAAAGAGAAAAGCATTTACCTTGTAGAAACCTAAATCGAGATGTACACGGTTTGTTACACAGAGGCGGGGCCTATATGACATATCCTCGCGATAACATACATGCACATGAAAAATACTTGTAGCTTCGCTTCTATAATATTTAACCTAAAATTAACTGTCAAACACATTAAAAATGATACATGTCAGTATATGTTCAGTTTTTGTCCGAACTTCATTATGAAGTTCATACGCTCTAACAAGAATAAGCATCGCGTTCAGTAAACGATGTTTTGTGTCTAAAAATAAATATATGCATAAGGCCTAACCGGAGTTAATTTGCTGCACTTTGAAAGAACAGCATAAACTTTGTCTGAGCAGTATACTATGGTCTGAAGAAAAGCTCTTACCTCATAACTGCATGTGCTTTATTTGGTCAATATTACGATACATTTTTCATATCCCCGGCGTTTATAAGAGCATATGTAGTTAAAGGCGTGTCTTTGGTGTTCTTCCGCAAACACGTCATATCGCGGTACTTCAATCTAATTTGAATAAGGTTTATATAACTTCCCGTTTAGTCTGTACTCAGTTCATTGGAAATAACTCCCGTATAATTCTGTCCTTTTGCTTTCTATCAGAGCTAAGAAGGAATTTGCTGAGATGCAAAAGCGGAAAAATAGAAATTAAAAAAAAAACAGCAATTTATTAAAAGATTAAAAATATCTTGTCGGTAGCCCGATTACTTGCTATTGTGACTCAAATATCGTTATTTCAGAGAAACTTACAAAAAGAAAAACAAGCAGCAGGGTGATGGAAAAATATCCAGACTTTAAAGGTCCAATACTAAGGAAAGTGAACATTTTAATTTCTTTTAAAAAGCACAGAAACTATTTCATTTTATTGGAAAATGAAAGTTAGTATGTAGAAATTCGAAATAAATCGCAGTATTTGTACAATTATTTTTCTATGAAGTATGAAGAAAGTTAAAAAGACCTGGGGGGTCATTCTGTCGATTCATTGAAATTTCAACATAATACACATACATTTCTTTGAGTTCCAAAGACCTTCTGTAAATTTTGACCTGCCAATCTTCGTTATTTAGTGTCTTGCAGAAGTCTATGCACTGGCTATGAAAAAAATTGCCAACTCACTTTCCCTTAGTAATGGACCTTTAAGAGCCGAGCTCTGTGTGATTTTCAATCTACATCAGGAAAACTTCTTTTCTTTTTATAAAGTTAGAACGAAGAAAATGATGATTCCTTATCAATGTGTAAGAAGAGTATAGGAAAACACTCAAATGTTGACTAAACACATTTGGTATATTATATAGAAATCAAATGCTGCAAAATATCTAGACTAGCTCCTAGACTATGATATTTATTTTTCAATTTTTATTTTTAATATTGTTAATATAGCAAGTCTATATCCTATGTCTAATGTCATAGTCTAGATCTATCCGAAATTTTATATCGCAGATTTTAATTGACCGCAGCCTAACCGATAAAGATAGTCGTTTACTGTCCCATTTTTATGTACAAGGAAGCTTGCTACTTCTAGTGGTCCCTTCATATGAAATATATAAGACATTCATTTTCTGTATTGCAACAAGAGGAAAACATGGAAGTTTTGAAATGTGATATTGCCAAAAATGGGTAAATGGCTAAATTCAATGAAGGCAAGCTACTGTAATTGTGCAATTGCAGAAATAATTATTTTTTTGTTTGCCAACATTGCATGGATCGTTCAAGTTATTGAATCTCCATTAAGCCATAGGTGGGGATGGGGGCTAGTTGAAATAATGATGACTGCAGTAGTGTTTAGCTACCTTAAACGTTGCAAGTAAATACTATATGTATTGTATTAAATCAAAAGTCTTCATTACTGGCTAAATAAGCAGACAATTATCGAGTAAAGAATCAGACTTAATACAATTACATTTCATTTACAATGAACAATTTAACCTAACTCCTGCTGGCGGGTAGTGGTTGTGCCTTTGCGAACAATGCAGACCATCAGCCTTCTCATCCGTGCAGATCGATCATAGTCTGCACTGTTGGCTATTCAGTCTGTAATTTTTCAGTGAACACCCCTTCAAATAATAACTGGTACTGCTCAATTTGAATGAATTTATCATCTGATTAACATTTTGATGAAAACCTTCAATGGACAACACTACAATATGTAAAAAAACAACGTTTTAATTTTTTTTTAAATCAGTTTGATAACAAAGAATCAATTAAAATGTCGTGTCATCTGAAAACACGTAAATAAAGAAGTCATCTAGTACCAAACAAATAAACTTCGATTTCACATTTTCAAATAGAAATGAAATACTTATTTTATACAAACATACACGTACCTACCTACCTTTACGCAAAGTGAAGAACTGGCAAACAAGTAAGATTAAGTTGGATGATCTAAAGCATTGTATCTAGCAGGTTACAAAAAGGAGTCAACATATAATATTTGGTTACAAAAATTAGGTCAACATAATTATAGTATTTGGTTACATCATATTATGTTTTATAAATGAGCCGCGCCATGAAAAACTAACATAGTGGTTGCGACCACATGATCCAACCCGCCGCGCATCGCGCATTGGTCAGGCTCCATGCTGTTCGCTTTAAAGCTATTGAATGGAGAAACTTAGCGAACAGCACGATCCAGACCGACTGCGCGGATGCGCAGGCTGGTCTGGATCGTGCTGTCGCAAAGCCACTATGTTGGTTTTCCAATGGCACGGCTCAAATACATATTCTTGTTATTATGTTTCAAAATATTCAGGAGTCTTATCTAAATTATTTAAGAGGACAGGTCTTCTTTTCAGACCAATCACAAAACGTTTTCATTTGATATTTATACTTCTAACAATTTGATATGACATTATTCACCGATAGAATGATAGTTTTCTGATTTCCAGGCAAACGAAATGATAAACTGTCTGACGTTAAATGTATTTTTTTCTTTGAAATCTTTGATATATCTTATTGAAAATTAACATTTTGATTCTTCAAGAGATTCCTGTCTTTCAATAAGAAATATTTTCCAGATTATTTATTTGAAAAAAAAGTAGTGACACGGAAAATACGGTTTACAAAGTTGGTCTCATGAAGACGTCGTTGTTCTTGACCGGATTGCGTTACCTTAAACAAATGCTCAAGAATTAAACATTATGTTATCTAACAGTTTTAGAATAAATGAATTTCTAATTTAATTCTTTCTGCAAAATTGATAATATCGGAAACTCTCAACGAATGCCAATTAATACTTATTGGAACAAATTTATTAGAATCTTTAAATAAGGTATAATTTATTTTGACAAATCACAAATTTTTAACGACCTCCCAGTCTAAGTAAGCGATATTATTACATCAAAACACATTTAACTTGCAGTGTTTTGATTTGTGTGCCAGAAAGAAAAGCGCTATATTTCAAAATATCATGTGCAATGCATCTTCAAAAGCCAGAGCAAATAAAATTATTTAAAAGGGAATGCGATGTTGTTCTCATCTGCTCGGATTTCTTAAATCATTTAGAGAAGTGAAAGATATTTTTAAATCGGCATAAAAATGAGAAAGTAAGGGTTATTTAAATATTTGACCAAAATGGTAGTTATTTTGTTTCCATGGCAACAAAAAACAAAATTGAATTTCCAGTGTATTTACTAATTTCTGTAAAATAATTTCTGTACTTTTTCCAGCTATAATGTAAAAATTACCATGTTATTATTTTTACACTCATGAAACTTAATGAAATTAATTTATTTAAAGGTGAACTGGCAAATAAAAAAATCAGCAGTGTGTAAATGACGTCTTAAACACACTAAAATGGCTGCTTCCATGATCAGTCATTTTCTTAAGTTTCAAACTGCCGTTTTTTTTTCAATAGTGGTCCGAGTTTAAATATTCATTTAGCGTTATGAAAGGCTTGGGGATGGGTTTCTTATAAAATTGCCCTTTAAGACAGAATACAATACAGAAGGGTATGTTGCGGAACTTTAGAATTATTTTTAACTATTTGGTCTTAAAATTATCCAGAAACGATTCATTTTTTTAAAGTTATTTCAAACAGTTTTTGTTTTAGCACTAATGTTTTATTACTATTATTTCTGTTTATATCTATATGGCAGATAGACCATGTCCTTAGAATGGACCGAATTTGACCAAAGATATACCAAAGATTTTATTCGCATAAAACATTATTCAATGTTTATAGCAATACAAAATACAAAATACAAATAGTATTCAGAGGGAGAAAAACATGAAAAATACATTTTCTGAAGAGTTTGATGGTTATTTAGTCACCTGTTGCAAAAATACGTTTTCTGGAAAGTACGGTAATTAACATCTGCAAAAAAAAAACGAGGTGAAACGAATACATTACAAAAATGGTCTAAATATCTATTTAAGTGGCTATTCTAGTTTTATCTGCAAGTAAATATAGTTTGAGAGGTTATTAAGAACCATTTTAGAGGTAAAATTTAACAGTAAATTAAATTTTGACAAGGTAGGCCAATGGCAAAAATATGGTTTGAAGAACTTCTTTCTTAAAACTCTATATTTCGGACAAACTAATAGTAAATGGAACTAAATGGAAATGGAAATTGAACTGATTCAATTTCATTCATATTACAAGATTTACAGATTCTTTGAGCCCTGGGTGTGTTATTATATCTCCCAGTTTCTATAAACGGATAATGCGCAGATACACGGAATTTAGAAAGTAACAGTAAATACTTCGGGTCTTGTATACAATCAAGATATTGTTCGCGTTCAAACTTATGCTTAAAACTGCAATAAACTGGAGACGCGGTGAATTATTTACTTCAGCATACCATGATTGATAATAGTTATCAAGAATTCGTTGTTTAATGGATAAAAATGTACTTCTATCTATATTCTGGGTATGCCATACATAACCGAAGCCATGTTCTTCTAGTATGTTTTTCACATAAGTGGCCCAGTTTTTGTTTTTATATGATATGTTGTTATCCGCGTTGTTTTTCAGCATTGTATACACTTTGAAAATAAGTGAACAATTTTCAGCGGATTTGAATTTTTTCCATTATTTCAAAATAATAATTTTTTGGAAAACGTACAACGGTACTCGGCCGAATTCTCCATATAGGGCGGAGGTGTTAGTTGATTTCTTTACGCCTAGCATACGTCTTAGAAGTTTTAGGTGTTTCAATTCTATATCAATTGCATGATGTGACCCCCCAAATTTCTAAACAAAAATTTAGGATGGACCCTACTAACGTATCAAATAAATGAATTCGTTTAGATACTGGAAGTTCAATTTGTTGAAATATTAAAAACAAGTTATGTACTGAAAATGTTGAGCGATCAGTTTTTGGGTTCTAGCCCAGTTTTGAACAGATTAACGCCTAGGTATTCAAATGAATTAACGTTCTCTAACTTAGCTCCGTATATGTAAAAATCAGCTGTTGTGGGACGACCTAGTTCGAAAATCATAGCTTTACGGTTTATTTTTCTACATTAATTTTCAAACCTTAAACGTTGCAGTAATTTTCAACATCCTTAAGCATTGACTGCAAAGATTCTGGTGATATTTCAAATAAGACCATATCGTCGGCATAAAGTATTAAGAATAATTTCAAGTCATCAATACATATAATACAATCAATATTTGTATCAATATTCTGTAGAATACATCGCGCGTAATGCTTGTACAAACTTTCCACTGACATTTGCATTTAATAATTTTTGCCATAGATGCTGTCTGTTGATTTTATCAAAACATTGGTGGCAGTCAAGAAATATAAATAAACATTTTGTTTTACATTAAGTGTTCTGGCTATAATTGCTTGGAGAATAAATATGCAGTCAGTAATGGATTTTCTTTTTTAAAATCCGAACATACTGTTTGCTAAGTGCCAAAAGGTAACAAATTTTAACTTGCAGTCTGATGCTGAAAAAATGGTTACTTTGTTCTCCAACAATTTGTTAATTAGATGCTGTGCCAAAGCCTGCTATGATATTTTGCAATTAAGAGACTCACATTTGTATAGATAATGTTATCTCACCACTAATAAGCTGTTTTATACTGTAGAAATAAGTCTTTTTAATATTGTAGAAAACTGGAATGTTTTATCCTTGTAGTTGATGTACATGTATACATATATTATAATAGGTCCCTGATAATGATAGGTACTGGTATGTTAATTAGGAAACCTAGGATTTAAATGTAACATCTTTTTTTTAGTTTTATTCATGGGTCTTAAATTTTATGTTTTAAGTTTTCTCTTAATCTATCAAAGCTACTTTTTTTGAACATGTTGAAAACTTGCAACTCTTGTTAAAATTTCTTGGTCAAGTTTTGCCTCTAGGTAAACTTTTCTCCATTTTGCCGCTATTGTTTTAAATTTGGAACGGTTATTCACTAATAAAAACTGACTCTGCACAGCAAATACTGTAACTCTACATGCTCTGATTGAATTATGGCCCCTTTTGGACTTTTAATATTCAGGTATAGGATAATATTTATATCTAACAGAGACGTCTGCACCTGCAAGATGCATGCTCCTGTTTTAAAATGTGAATGACCAGTATATAGGGATAGTTGAGTAGTTAGATATCCTTTCTAAATTAATGCCATTTATCAAATGAATGGATAAACTCGGTACTTTTTTTTCTGCCTGTAGTAAATGTATAATTTTAAATCCTATTATATAATATAGCTTTGGCCACACTATCAGTAACTCAGTAACATGTAGTACATTTTGTGTAATAGTTATTACACACCAAATCCCTCTTTTTATTGTAATTCCGAGGTAATGTATAAATACATAAGTCTGTATGCATGCATGTAATGATGTATACATATATGCATATATACCGTATGTTAAGTGAATTTTAATTTGAATCACTGTTATTTTAAATGTGTAGTAATTATTGAAAACTGTGATAGTATTATGTTTTTAGTAGTCTCTTATAAGTCTACTAAAGAGTGGCAAAGTACATGTATATATAGAATTTTATCATGTTTTTAATATTGATTTGTGTACTTTGATGAGACTTTAATAAACAATAAAATCCGAACTGATTCTTTCACAGTTTGTCATATATTTTGCTCCATTTATTTTGCCTGTTTAACAGAATTTGAGAATATATTTATCAAAGTGATACCTCGGTAATTTCTTGCCATTTTAACGTCGCCCTTTTTAAATAATTGTGTGATTATACCTTGTCCCCATGAGACTGGGTACTCCTTACTCTCGAAAATCCTATTATAAATGCATCTAAAAATGGTTGAAGTAGATAAAAATACAAATCTAAATATTTCGGCTGGTGAATTATCTATTCCTGGGCGCTTATTATTGTTTTGTGGAAATACCGCCTCTCTGATTTCGACCTCAGAAATTTCTGCATCTAGCTCTTGATTATTTGAATTTGAATATTTGTTAATTGCCTCATCATTCGCCGAGGATGTACCCCCAAAAATTTCTTTAAGATGGGTAAACAGATCTTCAGTTGTAAGTGATTTTAGCCTTCTTTTTATAAATCCTCTTAATGTTTTGCCAGCGAAGTAGCTAAGTTATTTATTCTTGCTCCTTCTCGTACGCGGAAAGCATTTCTCGCCTTTTTTTACCTTTATTGTAATGAGTTCGAGCGCGAACGAAGTTGTCGCGGCTCTCATTATTTTTATTCTTATTATAAATACTCCTCATCCTTTTAAATGATTTCTTTGCAGTAAAACAGTTTCATACTCGTCCGCGCATTGTTCTCATCTGGGGTTTTCCAAATACGTGATATGCATTTGTATAGATAAACTGTGTAAAGTCCTGTATACGGCTCAGTGGGCGCTTGATTGATCAGCTGATTTAATGTATCATAATTATTCATAACTTTACCACGGAATACAGGTACTTTATCGCTATCCCAAACTTTTTTGCTTGAAGAGGGATCAGCTGTATTTTCAAGATTTTCATCATTATAATTCTGTTTAGAGATGTTCAATTGTAAACCAAACGATATGCACGCGTGGTCAGAAAATTCATTGCAGTCATAGTAGTAAAATTTACAATATGACTTAAATCTGAGTGTTTTAACAACAAATAATCTACTACGCTGACTCCCCTCCGTGAGCAGAAAGTGTACTCGCCTAAAAAATTATCATTCCCTAATCTACCATTCGCTATCGAAAAGTGTGTCGGTTGGCAGATATCCAACAAGCGCCGCCCCCAGCAATCAAGTGCGCGGTCTTTGTTTACGCTAGGTGGAATAGGTGGCTGATCCGCATCTAGGTACTTATCAAATATTAAGTAATCTAAATTATTTGATGTTCTGCTATTAAAGTTTCCTGACAGAAATACTTTTCCTAATACTTCGAATTTTAAAATATCTCAATTCGTTCATAAAAATCAAAATCGTTATTTTGCAAAATGCTGGAAGCATGTGGAGAAATATAAACATGACATAACTACACTTCGGACTTGAAATTAAACAAATAACCTGCAATTTTATCCAAATAATACTTTGCATATACTTTTCTATTCATATATGTACTAATATTTTTCCATTCAGGTTTAAAATACACAAATATTCCGCCACTACATCGTCCTCTACTCTTAACTTTTGACTTAGTTCCATAAATGTGATTGGAAATATAACCCTGAATATCAAAATTTGAAGTGTCTTTAGCTGAAATCCAAGTTTCATTTAAGAAAAACAGATCATAATCTTTCAAAAAAATGAATGAAGTCAATAATCTTAATTCACCAAGCGTTACATAAATTTTGTTATTTAAATATTGCTTCACGTAATTAGATGTAATTGGTGGTCATACGCGCTATTAAGCGCTATATGTTTTTCTTTTTTTAAACAAACAAACAATCAATCAATTTTTATCAGTTTCAGTTTTTTTTATTAAGCAAATCGGCAAGTTATTTGCCCTGGGCATTAACATAAACAATACAAATATGGCAAAGACATGACAAAATACAAGCACTTGCAACAGATAGAA
This sequence comes from Mercenaria mercenaria, assembly GCF_021730395.1. Taxonomy (NCBI): domain Eukaryota; kingdom Metazoa; phylum Mollusca; class Bivalvia; order Venerida; family Veneridae; genus Mercenaria; species Mercenaria mercenaria. The sequence continues at coordinate 74,734,840 of NC_069361.1, read as the reverse complement.
ACTAGTAGATAGTAACTTGATCAACTTAGTTTAAAAAAGATACTTTCTTAACTAAGAAGCAGTTAACCCGGCAAGGGTTTCCTTTCGCAGCTTGAAAGCTTAGTTTATATATTTCGCTACATTTAATATGGTTTTCTTATTTCTAGATGACATAAAAGAAATAAACATATGAATATTCGGCCATGTAGTATTTCTTAAATATTTGTATCTTTCTGACAAGTATAATGGACAGCACAAAAGAAAATGATATTCGGATTCAATCATATTACATGAACAAACTTTACAAATACGTGCCTCTCTTATAGTTCCAGAAAATCTACCAAATTCTATTTCTAAATCATGTGAGCTCAGTCTAAAACATGATAATTGTTTTCTTAATGCATTATTAGTTACTATATCCAGATAATTTTCATAACAAAAGTTCGATTTAAATTTTCTAAAATATTCTAGCTTAGGCATGGTCTGGATAGTAGCATGCCAGTTTTGGATATATTGATCCCTCAAGCGTTGCTTAATGACAGGAAAATAGTTAACATCTACGTTAAAATCAGTCCATATGTAACTTAATCCAAGTCTCTCTAACAGTTGTTTTACTCTCATTGCCCAGCAATTGTTATCACTACTATTACATTGTTCGATAAAGCATGTATGCATGGGCGAGTCATTACATTTCATCACCTTAAGCAAATGTTTCAAGGCTCTTTCCTTGCAAATTACAGACAAAGGGTATCTACCTAATTCGCCAAACACGGCCACATTCGGCGTCTGCTGACGAACACCTAGTAAATATTTGCAAAATTTGATGTGAAGTTTGTCTATTTCTTTAAAATCATATATACCCCAAACATCAGCACTATATAATAAAATTGGGGCCACCATTTTATCAAACAATGAGAGTTTTGTCCGTACATCTAAGTTTATCAATAAAATCAGCATATACTATGCCTTTGGCTAATACATAACTAAAATATATACACAAAAATACATACGCACGTGCATAACATAATAAAGAACAATAGTTTATATATGTCTTAAAGTGGAGAAACAGCTAAATATTGGACATAAAGATAAATTATAGTACATTATCATTTCTTACTTTGAAAGCTTCACATTGATATTTTGAATTTATTACTAGAATAGACTGAATTTTACTTGACATTAGATTGTTAGACCTTGCCTAGGAAGGCCATGAAGTGTTTGTAAAATATTTTTGTGTATATGAAGTACTTAGGACAAATTAACAGTAATTATTAATTATTGAAAACCAGTATGATTGTAACCAGCATTTTGCTAATTTTTGCTGCTGGGGTCTTGTTATGGATGTGGAATTTTGTTAAGGATGTAGGATCGTTTTCCTTTCTAACGTTAAGGATTTTCCATACTCTGTGAGCTTGAATAACATTAGTTTCTAAGACTAATAAGAGAAGAAAAAGCACAAGTCACCGAACTCGTTTTAATTTCATAGGGTATTTTCTTCGCCCACTGATTAGACATTTCTGGAATTTTGTAAAATTATAAAACATATAATATCCCACTAAATGTTATAGGGATTTTCAAGTCTTACCTGTTACTATAAATAAAAGGTGATATCAGTATTAAAGATTGTTTTACAATTGTCTAATATTGGTCGCCCATGGGCTCCGGGCAATTGATTTGTCGGACACTGTTGGAGATGTCTTTTTGTTTGTTTGTTTGTTTTGGGTTTCACGCCGTTTTTCAACAGTATTCTAATTATGTAACGGCGGGCAGTTAAAGTAACCAGTTTTCCTGGATTCTGTACTAGTACAAACCCGATCTCCGAAAGTAACTGTCAAATTCCCCCACATGAATCAGAGGTGCAGGACGAATAATGTCTGATATAATGCCTTTCATCTAATCGCCAAGGAGAACATATACCTCGCACGGGGATCGAACTCACGACCCCGCGATCCGTAGATCTGCGCTCTCCCTACTGGAGATGTGTGCGTGTGGTTGCGTGCGTGCGTGCGTCTGTGTTCAGGTTTAACGTCTTTTTCAACAATTTTTAGTCATATAAACGACAGTGTCTATTTGTAGCAGTGAGCACAATGCCCAACTTTATAGTGCTGCCTTACTGGAATATCATGCCGTAGACACGTGGCATGATACCCCACCCAGTCACATTATACTGATACCGGGCTGACCAGTCCTAGCACTATCCTCTTAATGCTGAGCGCCAAGCGAGGAAGCTACTAGTACCATTTTTTACGTCTTTGGTATGACTCGGCCGGGGATCGAACCCACGACCTCCCGCACTCGAAGCGGACGCTCTACCAATAGGCTACCGAGGCGGTTTACTGGAGATGTGGTCCTCTGTGTATATTACAGTTGCGTTTCGCATGTATCTGTTGCAAAAATCCTTGTCACCATTTTGACCAGTTTTAACCTAATTTAACACATTCCTTCCTATAGTAATATCACATAAAAACGCTACTGCGCATTTCTTCTTCTTCTTAATACTACACTCCCTCATAATAATGAAGATTATGTGTAGGCGCCGGTGAATTTAAAATAACTAAAAATATAGTGTTTGTACATACGGAAATTTATAGTACAGGAGCTAAAAGTCTTCTCTTTTTTTTTCTTAATATACAAATTTAGAATAAAATATTTGTACAGTAGAATGAATAATTGTTGTTTAATTAACTATGGCTGAGACAACAACAGGCACAGTGACGATGGTCTTAAACATGTCAACTGTGGCTGCTTCATGGGCTGTAATAGGCAACATGTTCCACTGGCTAACAGTCCTTGGATAGAATGAGAATTTATAGGAGTCTTTAGATGTTCTAATGTGTCTGAATATGTATATGCTACCATACCTTGTTCTTAAGCCTGTAGGGACCAATAAATTATTTTCAGGGTAAATAGCTACAATGTGATGTACTATTTTATAAAACATGATGAGTTTTGCTCTAGTTCTTCTGATTTCTAGGGTTGGCCAATTCAAATTATTTAGCATGTCTGAGACCGAGCTAGTGTTTTGATATAAACAATTGCAACTTTACCATTGTTTCCTAAATCGTTCAGTTTGCTCTGTTTCGACAAATTCACATATCTGTAATATACATTGATACTATAATATATCGTAAAACCATGTTTGAAAACCATCTCTGGAAACATCTGATAATGACCTGATTTACTGTTGTTGTGTTCTAAAGACACATAGTAACGATAATACCATATACACCGCAATCTCTGTTTAAACTACGAAACGAATGAATGAGAAGTTCGTCGGGGTTGTCAGAATTTTTCAGACGAACATCTTTGTGTTTTACATTTTATACAATTTTGAAAGAGTTATTATGGTCAATTTGAATGTCATGTTATATAAATAATTTGTTTGTAGTTCAGTTTAAACAAAACAAATTATACAGATTATGATTAGTAAAAAGTAAGGTCACCTAAAAGAGTAAATCAATACTTGAACAAGGCTAACGGCTAGGGCTAATCCCTTTTACCCTTAAGTATATTCTGTTCCTTGCTTTTTGGAACTGTGTAACATGTGATTGAAAAATAAATACTTGTTTCAGTGTCATGGCTTTTTTACGGTTAATGGGATTCAAACCCTCTGTCACTGTTCATATAAGGGCAAAGAAAGAAAGTCAAACTTCTGTAACACGATCACCTTAAGAATTTAAACGTTCTAGGAAGGAGACATGAAAATAAAATATTTTGGTTTTAAATTAAAGACAGTTTACTTCTTGTATAAAACAAATGTAGCATGCATACGGGTGTATCTAATTGTGGCTTAATCCAACAAAGATTTTAATACGTACAGGTCTGCGGGCATGTCGAAAGGATTGTACTTTTGTCAAATTTGTCAACAAAATCTATACCCAGGCGACAAAAACGGCCACACAGGGCCCAGGATGCTTATAAGTCTAAACCAGCCGCTTATTCTCGCTTCTACGTTTTTACCCTAGATAATGTGTCAATAGGCACAAGTTTTGACAGTGTTTAACCCTATACTGGGTCAAATATTGTTTGTAAAAACCGCACATCTTTAGTGAAAGCATCATTACTATGTCTTTCTTCTAGTGTGATCATAATTTTGGGAGATGTTTAGGAGATAATCCATGTATGTACTAAAATTTTGAAACGGACTTGTATGATAAGAATACGGACCTCATCATCAGTACCTGCTGACATTGTTTTTACAATTACGGTAATTATAAATACATGTATTTAGAAAATGCTATGATATACAACATGTACGCTACAGTCAAACTTTTGATTGCCTATCTTAAGAACAATACTGACGCTAAATATACTGTTACGGTCGCTTACGTATAGTATCACGTTTAACCCTTATGATTATGGACACGATTGATTATGTCTTTGCGACCAGTGTAGATCATGATCAGCCTGCACATCTGTGCAGTCTGATCATGATCTGCACTGTTCGCCATTCAGTCAGTATCTTTTTGGTAATCATCCCTTTTTATAGTCAATAGTACAGTCCAACTTGAAAGATGGACAAGTTCATTGTAGAAATTAAGCAGTGTAAATGTTAAAACCAATCTCTGACAATTGCGTCTGACAGTCGACTCTTTGGCTTAGAGCATTGGACTTCCACCAGTGCGACCCGGGTTCGAATCTCGCCACAGGCAATTGGGATTTTTCGTCATGAAATTTTACCATCTACGGCTAAAGGTCGTAACGGGAAATGGACTTCATCTAGTGCCTAAAATGGCACTTTCTATGGCAAAATGGCATTTACGCCATCATAACGATGACTTCTTTGAAGAGGGGAAGTGTCGCCCCGACTTCATCTCAGTGTTGTTATATTTTCTGGTCCTTCGGGATCATTGATTTCAACTCATTTAGATTCGAAGATTGAATACTGCTTAAGCCGGTGCTAGGGGGCGTGGGCAGTGTTGCTTTTTCCATTACTGCCCATGAACAGACTCAATCAAACCGAGTCTGCAATTTTTACTATTTGTCTTGTTCTCGGTGCTTCCGATGGATCTACTTTCCAGATTTTATTTACGATCGCTTACACATAGCCTGTACGTTTTAAACCAATCTCTGACAACTGTGTCAGTGAGTCAGCCCTCTGGCTCAGTGTTAGCGCTTTGGCCTTTGTGTTCGAATCCCACCTCAGGCACTTGGGATGTTTCGACATAAATTTCTATCCTCTTTAATTTCTGTTCCGCTCTTAAGTCGTAAGAATATTTTCTAAAGATATGCGATAGGAAAAGAAAATTGACAATTGGAATAACAAAATTGGTATTCAGTAAAACGTTCACAATAAAGTTGTGCACATGCACTGTCCTAGAACAGTTTTGTTGCATTATATCTTTTTCCAAGTATGATAAATTGTTCTACAAAAAGTATGAATATATCCTAAGTTGAACAAAAATGAATGATTGCAAAAACATACAACCAAACTAGCTGAAAAGCGTCTTGAAATCACAACATAATGCTGGAGAAGAGTAAATAAATTTGCAATATGTTTATTTTAAATAAAATAACCAATGCTCCGAGATCTGTCACATAGCCATGCTTATTTTTAAAAATTATTACTAACCTTATACATATAAATTACTTTTAAACAAAAAAAACACAAAACACACCAAGACCGATAGAGGTCATGTATCTTCTAAGAGAGTGTTTTTGACTGACCTGCCAACACTATGGAACATCTTCCAAATTGACAGCTGGAAAATGGGTGCATGGGTGAAATAATGTTTGTATACATTTTCAAAAATGCAAAAAATCTCCTTGTGATACTATCAAAATGTCAAATATAGATCTACAATGCAAAAAAAGATGTTTTGTTCTATATATTTTAGCTAATACTAGTATACAGATACGCTGCAGTTTAAACTATAGTGCACAGTGGATAAACGCTCTTGAGTATCAGAGTTTTAAGTACTGGGTAGACGTAGAACACGCTCGTTTATATCGACAGTTGACCAGTCATTCGTCATCTACCTCTGATGCATGTGGGATGTTTTCAGTTACTTCCGGGAGGACTATATATTACATTATAGTTATTTTCACATTTGTAAGGTTAATTTGTCGCTGTTACATAACTGAAATGTCCTTGAAAAAAATGGCGTTAAACCCAATCAAGCAAACAAGCCATATAAAGTGCTTCAAATTGCAGTAGCTTTGGTGCATTGAATATATATTCGCTATCCAAAAATAGTTTACAGAGTTGATCACTCGATCAGAAAACTCGATGTTGCTCTAAACTGTTGCTCTAAACTGAATATGAATATGTTTTAGGTAGATCGGTGCTTGTTTGAAATATATGTTTGTCATCAATTACTATGTATGGGCCAAATCATAGATTATTACATTGTTAAACGTGAGTTCAGAGTTTTCAAATACTAGTACTAAGCACCATTACGAATTTAATTGTGTGACATTGTTTTTTTTTTTGTTTTTTTTTTTTTTTTTGGATTTAACGTCGCACCGACACATGATAGGTCATATGGCGACTTTCCAGCTTTTAATGGTGGAGGAAGGCCCCGGGGCCGTATTCATAAAGCATCTTAAGTATAAGTTTTGACTTAAGTTGAAGATTTTACTTGTTTGTGGTGATTTCAGCTTAAGTCTAAGTAAAAATAACTTAAGTCCTTTTCATAAAACAGCTTAAACTTAAGATATGTAATAAATGACTTAAGTCAGAAAACAAAATGGCGTCGTGAGTACGATTAAAGTGTTGTTTTTCAGATAAAAGCACTTTAAACATAATTGTGGATGTTGTATCTGTCTGAAATTAATGTTGTTTTTTTATGTATTCGTCCACTTTAAAAGCCAAGAATCACTTATTAAGTTGTTTTATGAATAACAAATATACTTAAGTAAAATAAATTTCTTACCTAAGTAATACTTAAGTAAATAATCAATTTCTTGTACTTATACTTAAGATGCTTTATGAATACGGCCCCAGGTGCCCCTCCGTGCATTATTTCATCACTAGCGGGCACTTGGGTAGAACCATCGACCTTCCGTAAGCCAGCTGGATGGCTTCCTCGCATGAAGAATTCAACGCTCCGAGTGGGACAGTGATACTTTAGATTGTGCTATTACAGCTGATTTAATATATTTTGTGATACATGTACGTGTAATTTATTGTTATTAATTAGCTAGGATTTTCTACTTTCATCCAAACAGTATCAGTTTCATATGAAATTATTATATTAGACTTTTATGGCAAATAAACTGTTGCTATATTAAAGCTCTTTAGCATTATAGATGTATGGTGTTAAAGTGTATATTTATGTTATATTCGTTTTACATTCTTATTATTGAACAAAGAATATGAATATGATAAACTTTCAGCAAACATATAAAATTAACGAACGCTAACATAAATTAAACAAAAAGAATAAAAATTAAGGACTTAAAAATATCAACAACACAATGTAAAACTTTACAAAAGAATGTAAAATGATAAACATAAATATGAAAATATCAACGTAATAAACGGTCTGTCAAATATTTTCCTATTTAACATCTGGTGTTTTTTGTTGTTTTTTTTTTTGTTGTTGTTGTTGTTGTTGTTGTTGTTTTTGTTTTCTGTTGCTTTTTTATTTCAAAAATGCCTCCCGTTAATGGCGATTAAGTAGGCGACAGAGTGATAACAAAAAAGTGGTCATTCTACCTGTTCAGTATGATATTGAAACATACTTGTAGCCGGCAATATGCTCGGATCATCTATTACCTTTTTATTTAGGAATCAAATGGTCATATATTTTAAATGAGGCCAATGTTTTGGAATCTGTCAAGTATCAAGTAAATGTATTTGAAAAAAAGAAAAACATTTCGTGATTTACGAAGCAAGTTTTTATATAACTTGGTAGTCATAGCTGATTCTGTTAAGCGTCTGGGTTAGACAAACGTGAGCATTTTAAAATGTTATGTAAACTAATTGTTACTTACGGTATGTACTTTATTTATGAACTGTTGTTTGATGATATGTTAATTATGATATGATGTTTTTGTAAGATTGATAAATTTGTGGATATAGTATATTGATGTTAAAATAAGTAGCCTTTCTTACGTTTCGTTTCGGTAAGATCGGTCGCTTAGCCACAGTTAGTTGTTTGGGTGTGCATATGTATATCAATGTGTTTATCGCTTGACGATATAAATGTTACGCAACTGCATAACTGTCGATTTTCACTAAGAAATGCAGAATTTATAAATGTATAATTCCTTAAATCTTATCAGAATGAATGTGTCTGTTATATCAATATTTTATATACAAGTGTAGTAGATACATTAAAAGAAATATTGTATTAACATAATCTAAATCATTTATGTTAAATGAAAAGGTTGCAAAAGATATTTGTCAGACCTTCTCCTCATTGAATGTATGTAATTATATATATGTTTTCACTGTTCGTCATATCTGTATGTATGCTTGTTATGCCATGATGTGCTAATAGCCTTATGGAATAAATAAAATAAAACTGAAACTGAAACTATGATGATGATGATTATACATGTATTTTATGCCCGAAAGTGTCCTTTGTTTGGAAATAAACACTGTTCTATTCTATTCTAATTTAGAGTGTTACATATATTAGGGTTTCAAATTTATTTTAGCTACGTTCTTGAATCGCATTAAATAAATTAACGAAGACTACCATAGTCTTTACTTGTTATTTGAATTAGAAAATATTACAGCAAGAATATACTATTGTTTGATTCACTTTTTCTTATTCAAGTTTTCTTTTCTTGATTTCTCTTGACAGTATCCTTTATATATACATAATTCTAAAGATGACTGAGTGTGGTAATAGGAAAGATGTTTTTATATTTTCAAAATATTTCTATTAGTTTATATCATCAAAAACGATTTTGAAAAGGTATTTTCCATTGTAAAATTTATCGCTATTATTGATCCCAAAAAAAATCTTAACTTTATTTTGTGGTGGATTTTTATAAAACTTTCAGGATGTCTTAGTTAGTATAAAAGCAATGTTTATGTAAATATTTAGAAAAAAAATCGAACTAAGTGAAACTGTAATTTTGCACAACTTTTACACAAGAAAAATAAAGTTACCGGTATTCAAGATAGCTTTAAAGTGCAAAAAGTTCCAATTACTACCCCTAGAGATCTCTAGAATAATGTATAATTTATATCTAGATCTTGAATTATGAAGCTGAAATTCACAAACAAACTTATCACGGATAAGGACAATCAAACAGTACGTTATATGTAACCCTAACAATCAATACTGTAAAAATTAATGTAATTTTGAAAAATTGACTACATGTCTACATTTTTTATGAATTGTAAATATGGAAGGATTTAAAATTCATAATGTTATAAGACATTATTAATATATGCATATAATAAAGTATCAAAGGTGTTTAAATTACTGTTGTTGGATTTTTTTCTTTTGAAAAATAAGCAGTCCCAATGGTAATATATAGGTCTACTTTGGTAATACGTTAATTATGCCACTACAATATACGGGATGTGCTTGCATCTGTGGCTTCCGAACCGACCGCAACGGAGAATTACAATCCTTATGTGAAAGTCTTTTATTTGTGACAAGACTTTTTGGAAAAAAAGAACGCAAACAAGAAAAATAATAACAGACTCCGTTTGACAGAGCCTGTTCAAGCTAGAGTGGTAATGAAATGCGCAACATAGCAGCGGCTGAAGCAGCTAGAATTCTATTATAGTAAAACTGAATGGACTCCGTAATCCCATAGGACTAGAAAATATAACAACACTCAGTTCATTCTGTGAAATAGTGGTCTATATAATCTTATTATCTTTATTGTGCATTTAGGTACTGTCTCGGATAAGTGTTTAACCGTTTCGTTTTATTCTACTTCCTTTCGTATTTAATCGACTAAAAATATTTGAAACCCGTCAAATTTAGGCAAATAACAAAGGGTGTCCGAATAGCCTGGATATGTTTGGACATGGCTGTCAAGTGCAAATTTCTTAGTAGAAATTGTTGTTTTATGGGTTTCTGTAGAGATTGCGTTAAATTTTTGCCATGTATTTATTATCCATGAACATTACACATCTCCTTCCAAAAGTCTGAATTCATATGATAAAAATGGCGACTTCCCAAGAGTCGCTTTTCTCACTGGAACTTGTGGTTGAAAAACTTTACCTGCCTTATGTCACCTGTAGATTTCCCGCGGTTGCATTTAGATTGCTGGATTTCCCAGCCATTCTTATTAGTCATGTGGAGAAAGAGCTGTCAGAAGGCATCAAGTCGAAAATTAACAGAGATCCATACTATAGAGTTCCAAATCAGTTTGCAGAATTGCAGGACAAGCAAGGAAATTTTATGGTGAAAAAGGGGAAGTCATGTCTGTTTAAGATATCACTAGACACACTGGCAATGCATTTATCAAATACCCCGCTGTATATAATGGTTATTGATGAGTACCCGGAAGTGCCAAAGCTGTTGGGAAACAGTTCGCTAGCTTTAAACGAAGTTATAGACTTTATCAAATCTGACATTAGAAAGAATGGGCATACTGTTCCTTCAGTTCATGGTGATAAGGGACTATTCAAAATTTATAGTCTAATGGGGAAAGAAATTGGCTACATGATCATGGGATTCAGACTCCTGAGTTTAGGTCCTGGTTTGATTGCACATTTACCTGCTTCAGCTATAGCAAAACGTGCATCAGAAAGGAATAAATGTGAGGTGAAACAGTCTGTGATAGATGAAATAATGGAAATAAAGGAAGAAAAAGTTGTACAAGCAGTAGCTAAACCTGTCCATAGTCAAAAGACTGTTTATAAAAAGCAGGAAGACCTAAATAATACAAGAGAAATGGGATCAATGACAGATGTAGAAAAGCGAGATGCTCTAATGCAGACCGTGGAAATGGAGGATGAAAAGTTTCATGTCGAAGTTTCTTCAAAGGATGAAAAGAAACCATGTAAAACAATAGAAACTCAAACAGAGCGACGGCGAAAACATGTTCCAAAGAAAACTGAAGACTTCCAAATTCATGCAGAAGAGAGTGATAGTGATGATGGCATTTTGATAAATCCTAATATTAATTGTCCACCACCACTGTTTTATAACAGTAAAGCAGAACCTGATGTTCAGATTGAAAGAGACGTTAATGCATATTTGGGATATTCAAGCACATTTGATGAGGCAACATTAGAAGACTTATCTGGAGATGAACATTTAGAAAAAGTTGAATCAAACCAAGTGAACAAGTTAAAAAAAGATAATGTTCAAACATCAAATATTGTGAAAGAAGTTCCAAAATTGAAAGATGCCAAGACAGTAGTGATAAGTAATATAAAAGGTGCTAATAAGCCTACACAAGGAGATATTCCTAGTCTTAACTTACAAGCTCTGAACATGTCAGAACCAGTGTTTCCATTATTGACTGCTTTATTGACAGAGTTATCAAAGATCCAGAACCCACAGTTTATAAATCAGGCCATGCAACAAGTAAATCAAGTAAAAGGTTTGGCTGAACCTGTAAGAAAAACATCTGAAGCTCCAGTAAGAGTGCTAAAAAGTAAATCGGAAGAAAATATATATGATATAGCAGAGGTAGATGAAAATGTTTCCCATGTTTCAGCTAAAAAGAAGGCGAGGAAAAATAGATCAGCTGCCCGCCAGTCAGACAGTGTGCCAAAAAACAAAGGTTGGATAAGAAAAGCTCCCGAAGCTGGTGTGAAGAAAACAAAACTAGTCTTTGGTCTTACAAATACTCAGAGGTTGAGGCTGGCAAAACAAAATCCAACTTGGTTAAAATCGGCAGAGCAGGATGAGAAAGCATCTAAAGCTCTAAAACAGCAACAGAAAGTAGCAAAAACTGTCAAAGAACAGGATTATGATGGTGACACTGGTAACTTGTCTGATACATATACTGAAGTTCGGAGACTAGCTGCTGCAGAATTAGCGAAGGCAACTCTGGGGAAGAGTCAGCTAGTGATGGAAGACTCAAAGGTGAAGACCAAAAAGAAATTAACAAAATCTCGAGATAACTCTCCAGTGAAAGGCAAGCAGACAAGAAGTAAATCTCCCAAAGCCACGAAGCTGGGCAAGAGTCTTAAGGTAATATATTTAAGAAATGGTCATACCCGTATATCTTATCCAGTGATTTGTCGTTGAATAAAATCATTGTTTGGAGTTCAGATATAATAATAAATATCTGAACAACAAACAATGATTTTATTCAAGAGCAAATCACTAAATGAGGTATATTATTTCGATTCTGCCATGTTACCAAGGACTTTTAAGTACATCCTTCATTTCTTGATGACGTCAGTCAAATATTTGCCTGTTTTTAGCTCACCTGAGCCAAAGGCTCATGGTGAGCTTTTCTGACCGCTCAATATCCGTCGTGTGTCGTCCGTCTGTCAACATTTTCTAAAAAAATCTTCTTCTTGAAAACCACTGGGCAGAATTACACCAAACTTCACAGGAATGATCCTTGGATGGCCCCTTTCAAAATTGTTCAAATAATTGAATTCCTTGAAGAACTCTGGTTGCCATGGCAACTGAAAGGAATAACTTTAAAAATCTTCTTGTCCAAAACCACAGGGCCTAGGGCTTTGATATCTGGTGTGTAGCATCATCTAGTGGTCCTCTACCAAAATTGTTCAAATTATCCCCCTAAGGTCAAATATGGCCCTGCCCTGGGGGTCACATGGTTTATATAGACTTTTATAGGGAAAACTTTGAAAATCTTCTTGTACAAAACCACATGGCCTAGGGCTTTGATATTTGGTATGTAGCATCATCTAGTGGTCCTCTACCAAGATTGTTCAAATTATCCCCCTAGGGTCAAATATGGCCCCGCCCCGGGGGTCACATGGTTTATATAGACTTATATAGGGAAAACTTTGAAAATCTTCTTGTACAAAACCACATGGCCTAGGGCTTTGATACTTGGTATGTAGCATCATCTAGTGGTCCTCTACTAAGGTTGTTCAAATTATCCCCCTAGGGTCAAATATGGCCCCGCCCCAGGGGTCCCAAGTTTTACATAGACTTATATTTAGTTATAAATGAAAAAAAGTTTAAAAATCTTCTTGTTTGAAACCACAACACTTAGACCTTTGATATTTGGTTTGTAGCATTGTCTTATGGTCCTCAACCAAAATTGTTCAAATTGTACCCCTTGGGTGAAAAAAGGCCCTGCCCTGAGGGTCCCAAGTTTTATATAGACTTATATAGGGAAAAGTTCTAAAAATCTTCTTGTCTGAAACCATACGACCTAGGCTTTTGATATTTGGTATGATGCATTGTCTAGTAGTCCTCTACCAAAATTGTTCAAATTATGCCCCTGGGGTTAAAAGAGGCCCCGCCCTGGGGTCACTTAGTTATTATGTGAGTTATATAGGAAAAATACTTATAAAATTATCTGATCCTATTTCCAAGACTGTTTAATTGTAATTACCTGATGACCCCAAGTAATATGAATTGATGTCACTTGACTGTGACCTTGACCTACTGACCTACTTTCTTGCTGATGACATACACAGTTTTGCACACAAATCGTAAAACTGAATTTCATTGACCATGAATGTGACCTACTGACTTTCTTAATATTTTATCATCAGTTTCACATTTGAAACATGTAGCTCATATTACTCAGGTGAGCGATCCAGGGTCATCATGACCCTCTTGTTTGTTAATGGTTTCTTTCTCAACACACTGCTATGCTGTTTGACGCTATGACATAAGAATTGTGACGTCAGATCTGTGAATTGTTGTAAAATAACACACTGTGTCACTACTTTCAGCCTTCTTTGTTTTATAGGAAAATGAATCAAGTCATGTTAGAATGTATAATATTTATGTAATATTAAGATGTCCAGCCTGCTGGCGGCAATTGATTCTGCCTTTTCAACCAGTGCAGACCAAGATCAGCCTATATGTCCTTACAGTCTGCACTGTTTGCTATTCTGTCTGTCAGTAAATTTTCAGTGAACACTCCATTGAATAAAATGTGGTACTGCCCAAATTGAATGATGGACAAGTCCATTTTAGGAATATAGCAGGGTAACTTTTAGGTTAAAAGCAGGGTTGTAGTAATGCTAATGCTAATGGTAATGCATTAGTAATGCATTATTTTTTTCAAATAATGCCAAGTAATGATTAATGCCACAATTTTAGCATTGAAAATAATGCTAATTTAATGCCAAAGTAAGTAATGCTAATGCTAATGCTTAGCATTACTTAGGCATTATTTTTTGTACCACTGGAAAAAAAATAATACACATGTATGCTGTTATTTATACAGGTTATAGCAGTTCTCTAATAGATTTTTGTTTGATTTTAATAAACTGTCTGATGATATAATTGCCTTTTGTTCAATGTACACCTGAAAGATTTTGAAAAATACATTTAAAACCTTGGACAACTCCAAGGTGCATATTTATAATAGCCATAGAAGTGTGACATAATTAGATTTGTCACCCAAAATATCAAACAGAATCTATTATCTTTTGACACCTTTTTATCAATTAACACTATGCCACTGATAGTGATGTTTAAGACCTTAAGGCAGCTAGCTTTTACATGTCATGTTAAATTAGGCTGTTAGGGAGTCATTGAACGGGTACTTGACTTTCTCTAACAATTTAAATGCTCATGCATGCTGTACTTCCAACATTTTTATTTTTAATTTTTTTTATTATTTTTTTTATAAAGTAATGGTAAAAGAAAAAAAATCAGATATAATACAAGGAAGTCATACACGTATTTAACTATTCATGTAGACGACCTAGACCTAGGTAAACTAAAATGATTTAATGAAAAACAGTGTATGTGATAATAACATGCAATGATTCTCAAAAAGTAATGGTAATGCTAATGCTAATGCACCCTATGTAATGCTAATTTAATGCATTATTTTGATAAAAATGAGTAATGCTAATGCTAATTTAATGCCATCTTTTTCCAAGTAATGCTAATTTAATGCATTACTATTGCAAGTAATTATTAACAACCCTGGTTAAAAGTTAGATCATTTGTAAATTTAGTTGCCATGAAAAATTTGAGTTGTGAGAAGCTTTCTCAATAACTCTAGTAATAAACTTTAAAGACTGATTTAAGTAAAACAGAAACTTTACAACACACAATTATAATTAAGCTTTAAATTTAAAGCATGACACTATTTGGATAATTTTATATAAAGGTGAAATAAATCTGTAGTATTAATTATTTCCTTCATATAAACTTGATATACATAATGTATGTAATACATCATAATAGAATTTTATCAGGGCTCCAGATAAGATGCGTATTAGCGTAAATTACGCTTTGAAGTAATGCATATACCGTACGCATGTTTGATAGTTCTTTAGCATATAAAAAAAGTATATGAAATTATAGAAACGCTGATGACTTTTTACTATCAAAACAAAATCTGAATCGTCTGGATGCTTTACGTAAAGAGCTCGTTCAGCATTAATTCTCCCACATTGAATATACACACGCATTGAGTTGTACACTATAAACCTAGGTTAAACCAGATTATACACTAAATTCGTGCGTAAATCAAATAGTTGGAAATTAATATTGATGGTACGGTAGTGTATTTTAAACAAGTGTCGATGTAAAATATCAGCTTCCGGTGCAGAGTAAACAAAAAAATCTTTCTAAGAATGTAAATGTGAACAAACGCTTTACAATTTCAACAAAACATGATCCCTAAAACATCGTTAAACGATGTATTGAATAATCTATTGGATTCGGTGGTCACTCACAGTGTGAAGCCAATACAAGCCAAAGGAAGCAAAAACTTGAACGCTGAATTGAAACTGAACTGCAAACAAATTCATGGGTGTTACACCCAATAAATGTTGTAAAACTGATTTCTATTGTTTTTTTCTTATTTACAAATTTTCAGGAATAAAATTACACCTACTAAATTTCAGATTTTACCATTTTACGCATTCACAAGAATTATGATAAGTAAATACTCATAGGTCTAAATAATTATCTGGAGCCCTGAATTTATTTAGCTTTCACTGTTTGTCACAGCCTATAGATCTGTCTAATATAGCCAGTGATATAATCTGTAATTTACTATTGCAATACTCACTCTATATATATTTCAGTTTCTGGGGCCTCCAAGGCCGCATGGTAAGCTTGGTGACCTTGAAACACTTGCCCCTCACCAATGTTGGTTTGAAACCTTGCTTGTGGTGAAGAATACTTTCATACAAGGAAGCCATTCAACTTTTAAGCTTACAGAAGGTTGGTGGTTCTACCAAAGTGCCCGGCATCTAGGCTATTCCTCTACCACAAAAGCAGGAAATTCACTGAAATTCCTAAAATTATGATGGGTGACTTAAACACAGAAAAAAATATTTTAGTTCCTTGTACTGACTTTTATATATCCTGTCTGTCTCCTATGAAATTGATATTGACGCTGACAGCAACAGTAATTTTGTATCATCTTGTTGAAATGCAGTAGTTCAGTCTATGTGTTTCAGGGGACGGTACAGGTGAGAGAAGATACGGACCAGGATAGTGAAGGAAGAGACCAGGCTGTGCACCTGGATTCTGATGCTCGAGATATTGCCTCCCCTGACATGGCTCCAGGGGACAAACTCGACTCTGCAGCTGATAGTGTACCTAGCTCAAGATTAGAGGTAATTCATATGATTCAGGGATTTTTTTTACTGAGAGGTTAAGGGGACCATGCCCATGATTATTTTTTTTTTAAATATGTGGGTGTTTGGGCAAAGGCAAATAAACATACTTGATGTCAAGTCAGTTTTGGTGAAAAACTGCATGATTTGAAAGAAATGTTCCAAGGGGAAGTCCCGGAAGAGGCCTTTAAATAAACGGCCCCTATCAAAAACATAGAAGGAAAAATACCCTGAAAGTTTACATTATACATCAGTAACAGAATTTATTTGTTGAATTTTCTCATTAGACATTCAGTATATTAATGGATTTCAAGTTAAAACAGGATAGACTGGAGTTAATATGCTACAATTTACATGATGTTTCTGTATATATATATATATATATATATATATCACATTAATTTAATTTGGATCTATGTATTAAATTAATGCTCCGATAGGTTTATAATTACAGGAGCTTTTTGCAGTTTGTTTCTTTAGCAAATATTCTTTTTGTAAAATTTACACACATTACCCCGTAAATTGAATTTTTTGTACTTAGTCTACTTTACTTATCCAGAAATATACCAGTCTCTTTGTACTTTGTACAGTTGCATTTATCTGTAATATAGTAGTGACATAGTGTTAATGGAAAAAGATTTAACATCCATTAGGGAGTTATCTTTGTCAATTTCTTACCTGCGTCAATCTGCTAACTAAATCCCCGCATACATTTTATAACTTTTAAATACTCCAGGTTCTAGGAAATACCCATTTCGGCCAGAGCCAAGAAATCTGATGCCAATGAAATTATGTGATTTTATTGTACTTAGAAATTAAGAGTACATGCCTAATTTCTATGTTTCAGCTAGGAGTAAGATTCTTTAAGACTTATTTAAATGTTTCTGTCTGGCTCAGGATGCATTTTTGGTTGTGGGTTTATCCCGCTACCAAAGTTAAGTGTATTTCTGACAATCATGTAGTATCTTTATTTGATTCCAAATCACATCCAAAGGAATTTGTTCATGTGCTACACAAAGTAGTCCCATTCATGAACAACGCGGATGAATTATCAATGATCAAGCAGTTCCTATTCATCCTCTATCCATTCACACTGGCCATTTAGATTATATAAGATCTGTCAATGATTAGGTATTCCAGCCCATGGTTACATCACTGACTTCCAGCTGTTCATGTAAGGTCAGGCAGAGTTTATCTTAGATATGAGGCACATTAGTATTTGTTTCTTATACATGTATATTTATAGATTGGCATTTAAAATGAAAATAACTATAGCAAAACCCGCAACCACCAGACATCTCAAGGCTTTGATTATACTTTAGATTTGCTTCATTTGATATTAACCCATAGCCTGCTGGCGGCAAGTGATTCTGCCTTTGCGACCAGTGCAGACCAAGGTCAGCCTGCACATCTGTGCAGTCTGATCATGGTCTGCACTGTTGGCTATTCAGTCAGTAAATTTTCAGTGAACACCCCTTTGAATAATAAGTGGTACTGCCCAGATTGAATGATGGACCAGTCCATTTTAGAAATTTAGCTGGGTAAAGGTTAAAATATATTTCTTAAGGTCAGTTTTGGCATGTGTTAAAGATAGAATACTTTAAACTATAAACACAGAGTTATATAAGTAGAATAATATATATATATAGATTTATAATATTTGTTTGTATCAGTATTTTCTTGAAAATTGTAGATGCACTTTTTTAACAACTGGCATAGCCACAAGTGAAAAATTAATGAAAACAAATTTGTTGCAAGATATTTCGATTTTACATGTGAAATGAACATACTTTTTGTTTGTTTTGTCTTTTCATTGGTTTTAACCAGATTTTATCCATGTTGTATTTCTTAACCAATGAAAACAATATTCTAAATTTTTCACTGAAATGATCTCATGCTCAAGATTCACATTTGTAATCCAGTAATTGAAATTCACTGAAAAATCTGTGATAAAAAATTGTATCATATGACAAACTGCAAGCTGCCTGTACTTATACATAAAATTAAATTGCGTCATTATGTATAGTCTTACTTATGTTAACTTGCTCTGTTGCTCCAACTTACAGGTTCATATTCCGAGTGCCAGGGCATATGAGAGTGATGATCAAGAAAACACATTCAGTGATAGTTTTGAGGAAGAAACAGCAACAGATAGGAAAGAGCAGAAATACATGTTCCCAGGATTTAACGAGGGTTTGTATTTAACAGTGTAATATTACTGCAGCAAAGTTTTTTTTAACAGTAAATGGTTTGAAGTTGTAGAAGTTTAATAAAAGTTATTGAGGATATATTTATTTGTTTCTGTGAAGAATCAAAATATCTTTTACTGAATGAACACAGGACGCGATATTTTCACAAGTGGCATAGCTTAAGTTCTGTGTTAAGGTATTAGATCGATAACTAATAGAGAACCTCCGTTTTGAAGAGTATTCAATAACTACCATAAACCTACTTTTACTGCAATTCTTAGGGGGCGTAGGTTCAAGCCCTACTGGGACCAAATATTTTTTCCTTATTTTCCTTTTTTTCTAGTAAATTTTTACTTCTTTCAAGACTTATCATTGATTTCTTGTACAAAAATGGAAAAAGATGAATCTTATAAGAGATGTCTTGGTGTTCAGTGTGAATTTACTACTTAAACAGAAGGGGTAGAGTTACACATCTTTAAAAATATTGAATTACACGCAGTGAAAGTTCTCTATTTTGCTTTCACTCTTAGATTATATATTGTGGAAAAAATTTAGGTAGGTTTAACGTCTGTCCTAAGGTTATTTTTAAACGGAGTAAGCAAAATTCAAAACAGAAACACAGCATTCGACCTTACTTTTTCAATGTTGAAGTATGAATTCTGTCTCATTAAATCCGTTTACTTGAGGCACCATAGAAAAAATGATATTTACATTTTTAGCTCGACTATTCGAAGAATAGTCTAGCTATTCTACTCACCCTGGCGTCGGCGTCGGCGTCGGCGTCACACCTTGGTTAAGTTTTTGCATGCAAGTACATACAGCTATCATTTAAAGGCATATAGCTTTGAAACTTATTTATTCTTTTTCTAGGTCAATTACCAACCTCACTGGGTCAAGTTCCATAACTCTAACATGTATTTTGAGCAAATTATGCCCCCTTTTGGACTTAGAAAATTCTGGTTAAAGTTTTACATGCAAGTTACTATCTCCAAAACTAATGCAGATATTGAATTGAAACTTCACATGTGTCTTCGGGGTTATAAAACTAGTTGATAGCACCAAGTCCCATAACTCTGACCTTCATTTTGGCCAAATTATGCCCCCTTTTGGACTTAGAAAATTCTGGTTAAAGTTTTGCGTGCAAGTACATACAGCTATTACTAAAAGGCATATAGATTTGAAACTTATTTTTTCTTTTTCTAGATCAATTACCTACCTCACTGGGTCAAGTCCCATAACTCTGGCATGTATTTTGGCCAAATTATGCCCCCTTTTGGACTTAGAAAATTCTGGTTAAAGTTTTGCGTGCAAGTACATACAGCTATTACTAAAAGGCATATAGATTTGAAACTTATTTTTTCTTTTTCTAGATCAATTACCTACCTCACTGGGTCAAGTCCCATAACTCTGGCATGTATTTTGGCCAAATTATGCCCCTTTTGGACTTAGAAAATTCTGGTTAAAGTTTTGCGTGCAAGTACATACAGCTATTACTAAAAGGCATATAGATTTGGAACTTATTTATTCTTTTTCTAGATCAATTACCTACCTCACTGGGTCAAGTTCCATAACTCTTAACATGTATTTTGAGCAAATTATGCCCCCTTTTGGACTTAGAAAATTCTGGTTAAAGTTTTACATGCAACTTACTATCCCCAAAACTAATGCAGATATTGAATTGAAACTTAACATGTTTCTTCGGGGTTATAAAACTAGTTGATAGCATCAAGTCCCATAACTCTGATATGTCCCCTTTTGAACTTAAAACTCTTTTGATATTTAACATTTTGGGTAATAATTTCCAGCTTCTGTGACAATATTTCGAATAGTCGAGCTTGGCTGTCTTATGGACAGCTCTTGTTATTTTGTGTTTTATAATTGTTTACCATAGTTTGATGTTTTTTTTATTAAATTTAATGGTAAAATGAGTTCTCTGCAAACATTTTGGATAGTGGCTATCACTTTGAAATTTGTTTCTACTTGAGCTTGAGGAGATACCATAAGTTATACAAAATTTATAAAAAAAAACGGCACGGTAAAAGTTGTTTAAAAATTGCAAAATAGTGCAAAACTATGGTTACCTTTCAGAATATACCAAGCAAAGGCCATTTTGTAAACATTACTATTAGTGATCTAATACCTTAAGGAGTAAAAGATTTGCCAATCTTACAAGTAAAACAAACAGAGTCCCTATTCTACTTCATGTTTTTTCAGTGGTTTTATCAAAGTTTACCCATTTTGCCGTTGCTAGTAAAAAGATGAATTTGAAATTTTTCACTGCACAATAAATTTTTAGATTTTTTGTTCGTTGGCGTCCCATTTTGGTCAAGTTTTTATTAGGTTGTGGTTTAGAAGCTACTTGTGGAAATGGGTTAAAAACTTCACACACTAGTTCATTATGGAGATCTGACGTGCATTAAAGAGGTTGTATAACTCTAGTTGTCATAATATTGTATATAAGGCTGTGTGGCCTATACGTTTTTTTTTCCTGCTTTCCAACTTGGATATTTTTGGTTAAGTTTGTGTATATAAATCTCAGCAACCACTTGTGGGATAGACTAAAACTTCACACATGCATTATCTGACATGCACTGCACAGGTTCTATAACTCTGCTTGTTCACTTAGTTTTGTCCTTTTTTAGCTCGACTAAAGTCTAGCTTTTCTACTCACCCTGGCGTCGGTGTCACACTTTGGTTAAAGTTTTGCATGCAAGTTACTATCAAAGCTTTTGACTTGAAACTTAAAATGCTTGTTTACGATCAAAGTCTACACCAGGAGAAACAATCCCAATAACTCTGATTTGAATTTTGACAGAATTATGTCCCTTTTTAACTTAGATTTTTTTTTTGTTAACTTTTTTGATAAAGTCAAATATCTCTGTTACTATTAAAGCTTTTGACTTGAAACTCAAAATAGTTATTTACTATCAAAGTCTACACCAGGAGACACAATTCACATAACTCTGATTTGAATTTTGACAGAGTTATGCCCCTTTTTAACTTGGAATTTTTTTACTGGCAAAGCTCTAATTCAGAGTCAGGCACTGAGAAAAGTCGAGCGCGCTGTCTTACGGACAGCTGTTGTTTGTTCTTTTTCTAGATCAATTACCAACCTCACTGGATTAAGTCCCATAACTCTTACAAGTATTTTGGGAAAATTATGCCCCCTTTTGGACTTAGAAAATCCTGGTTAAAGTTTTACATGCAAGTTACTGTCTCCAAAACTAATGAAGATATAGAATTGAAACTTCACATGTATCTTCAGGGTTATAAAACTATAGTTGATAGCATCAAGTCCCATAACTCTGACCTGAATTTTGGCCAAATTATGCCCCCTTTGGACTTAGAAAATCCTGGTAAAAATTTTGTGTGCAGGTACATACAGCTATTACTTAAAGGCATGTAGGTTTGAAACTTATTTTTTCTTTTTCTAGATCAATTACCAACCTCACTGGATTAAGTCCCATAACTCTTGACATGTATTTTGGGCAAAATATGCCCCCTTTTAGACTTAGAAAATTCTGGTTAAAGTTTTGCGTGCAAGTTACTATCTGCAGAACAAATGCAGATATTAAATT
This sequence comes from Mercenaria mercenaria, assembly GCF_021730395.1. Classification (NCBI taxonomy): domain Eukaryota; kingdom Metazoa; phylum Mollusca; class Bivalvia; order Venerida; family Veneridae; genus Mercenaria; species Mercenaria mercenaria. Next base: position 74,712,476 of record NC_069361.1, on the reverse strand, counting down.
GAAACTTCACATACATGTGCCTTCATCGTTATAAAACTAGTTGATTGCATCAAGTCCCATAACTCGGACATGCATTTTGGTCAAATCTCCAAAACTAATGCAGATACTGGATTGAAACTCTATAGATATTTTAACATTTAGGGTAACATTTTCCTGTTTCTGGGACAATAATTGGAATAGTCAAGCATTGGCTGTCTTACGGACAGCTCTTGTTTGACTCAGCATTTATTTGATACTTTTAAAGGCTTTTGAATAGTCTAGCATTGCTGTCCTCCAACAGTTCTTGTTTATATTTTACTGTTATACTTCAATAAAACACTGAAAAACATATGATAAAAAGGCATCTGTTGAGAGATGGTGTAAGAATGCAGTCACATTCCCTAGTGTCAGATCTCATGTGTCCTCAAAGTCTGGTACATGTGTGGAAGTTTACTGTCCACCGTTACATAGCCTAAATTATTGTGTTTTAAATAGCATGGAGGTTATATGATACTTATATCCATCACACAAACTTTCTTTAGGTATTAAAAGCAACCATTTTACTACAACAGCAGTTAGCTACCCTCTATACTATACCTGAAAACTGTAATGTGCAAAATGTTCCTTCATAGGAAAATAATACTTGTTAAAATCTGGGACAAGTTGGGATAAGTTTTTGCAAACTTTAGTGAGTAGTATGCCCTCTCAGTGTTAACTTATTTTGACTTGTAACATACATTAATTTATATAGAAGTGTTGGTTTATACTGTTGGAAAGAAATACCAAAGTCTTCTTGAATTTTAAACAGATAAATTCTAGATATTTATTTGAAACAGAATTCATGCAGTTAGTTAAACACTAAAATCAGAAAAAATGTAGATACTTTTTAGGTCAGTTTGTTAAAAAAGAAACCTTTATGTGTCATGTCTCCAGATGCACGTCAGTTACTTTGAAATCTAGAAAGGGCTTTAGGTAATTGTGTAAATTTATGAATAAAAACAAAACATAAAGTATTTGTGTGAGTTTTTGGTAGTAGCAAAGTGGAGTACAATGCTCATCAAAATTTGTGACTGCTGTTCAGCGTGGTGTAATAACTAGATGTAAACTTCTACTATTTTGTGGTTTGCCATGTTTTAAGTCTCAAACTATTTGGGGTTTGTGTACATGTTTACAATCATATATTTTAGGAGATGAAACATTACCAGAGTCTATTGCCAGAGATGGTAAATCTTCAATGAATACAACAATTGATGATGATTCTCCACTAGAGTCCACCAGGATGTCCAAACAGTTCAAACCTGATCCTCAAACTGGCGAGTCTGTGTTTAAATCAACTGAAGATTACGATACCAAACAATTTCATTCAACCGATGAACCAGAATTACAAAAATTGATAAGTGAAGATGAAAAAACCGACACTCTTCCAACACCCGCAACAGACAGGTCAGTGAGATCGCCAAGTCCTGCTATGACAAACACAAACACTGGGAGATTGTCAATGAAGTTCGAGGTCTTAAATCCGAAGGCTTCAAAGCAGTCACCACTTCCTGCTGTTCGCCGATCACAGCAGCTCAGAGTGGATAGCATGAACGCTCGTCCAACCCCTACAGACACTCCAAGGTCAAGATCATCACAGGGTAGCCCTAGAAATCCATCACCGCGTCCCAGAAAGCATTTGCGAGAAAGGCGCCTCGAGTTTAAAAAGGAGTCTATTCACACAGAATCTGTTAGTTCCTATGTGCCTTCCGAGTCTGAAAATATTTTGTCTCTTATCAGTGATGGTAGCTACTCAGACGATTTTCATATGAGCAGTGAAAAAGACGATAGTAGTAAGATTTCAATTCCAGAATTGCCTCGGATGATTCCGTCTACAAAACTAGGCTTTACAATAAGTTAGATACAAAAATTACATACCATAACTCTGATACATTCTCAGGTTAGTGTTTCGGGCAGCAAAGGATAACTGTGTAGCTTTGGTGGTTAGAAAATGCATCTATAACTATATATCTTTGTTTGTATATTAATATTGGTTGCTATCAAATTAATTGTAGTAATGAAAGTGTACGTTTAATTTCAAAGAGGCATTAGTTCTGTACTTATTTCAGGTATGGACAAATGTTATTGAGAAACAAAATTTTAGTATGTGCACCAGTAGTTAATATATATCTAAAGTTTATTTTCTTTCATCTGTCACATGATTTTTATTCAGACCTGTTGTTTTTAGGTAAAAAAAAGCAGTTTTTCTGCATTAATGAACAGTAAATATTGAAATGAAAGTACAATGTATGTTGTTTTGCAAATCATGTTGAAGAAATCCAAGTATTTAAGTAAGTTATCTTATTTTAAAGAAAGGGCTTCCTGTAAAGAAACTTTCAGTTTATTTCTATGATTCTCTGAGGTAAATGGTGTTCAGCTGCATTGTTTTAAGACATCATTTGAACTATATTGTTTTGAGAATAAGTGAAAAAAACAACAGACGTTAACGTTTGTAGCATGACAGATTTTTTATGCCCCCAAAGGGAGGCATATTAGTTTTCAACTGTCCATCCTTTTGTTAGTTCGTTCGTTCGTCACAACATTAACTTTTTGCATGAAGGCACTTTACTCGCGAACCACTGCACCCAGGACCTTCAAACTTCACGTGGTAATAGTACTTATTGAGTACAAGACCCCTATTGACTTTGGGGGTCACCAGGTCAAAGGTCAAGGCGCTGCGGGGGCATTTGTCACCATTAGTGACAGCTCTTGTTTAGCTATACATTGTATTTAAGAAGTGTTTAAGAGTTGAGGAAAGAAAATGGTCAGTAGAATTGCTTTATATCTTTAACTCAAATCTTGAATATCTTTATTCAGAATAGCTGTGATAGTTTTTACTTATTATTTTGCCATTTGTTTCAATTAATTAATCTATTTGTCTGTTTGTAGAATAAAAGTAACAATAAAAAGTCTCAACATTATTTCCTGCAGTTCATGGATGTACAGTAAATCAGTATCAGTAAAAACTAAACAGGCAATTTTCGTGGTTTTAATGTTGCAATCAAAATAGTATCAACCAAAAGGTGATGTTTTTCAATGAATAAAATCATTGTTTGACATTAGACAAGTCTCATTAAATTTCTTTGGCGAAGCCCCTTTGATAGAATTACGAGTCATCTGAAACTAAACATTTATTTTATTCGGCAATAATATCACCATTCAGATGTTAAGGATATGTAATTACTAAAGTGTGGGAGTTGTCCACTATGTACTATCAGTCGATTGAGACATATATTTTGAGGATTTCAATTTTGTTTAACTTGTTGCCATTTTCACAAAAACATATTTCTATACTTCTAAAATAAGCAAAAGCAACTGTTTACATTTAATACTTATAAAAGGGATTCCTTTTCTTTTCGCAGTTAATTTCAAGTATACCGTTAAATCTGCCTTTTCCACAACAAACTTTTTCATTGATTTATCAATAATATAAAACCATACTTTTCAAAATATATGGAAGAACTTCAGTGGTGGTAATAGGATCATTTTAAATTTTCAAAATATCTTGATTAGTCGTCACTTATTTTGCATGGGAAATTCCATCAATTTTTGGCGCTAAAAAGTTTTCAGTTTCAAGTATGACTTTATTGTCGATAGTTTGTTATAAAACTATTTTAAGCATACAAGCAACATTTTGTATGTAAACATTTTGTAAAATTTGAAAATAAAATGCTGGGGCAGAATTCTGCACAGGGAAATATACATTTTTAGCTCGACTATTCGAAGAATAAGTAGAGCTATCCTACTCACCACGGCATCGGCGTCACACCCTGGTTAAGTTTTTCGTACCAGTCCACATTTTGACAAAGTCTTTTGAGATAAAGCTTTGAAACTTTCAACGCTTGTTTACCATCACCATGTCCAGTTATAGGCAAGAGTACATAACTCTGTCAAGCATTTTGACTGAATTATGGCCCCTTCTGACTTAGAAATCTTGGTTAAGTTTTTCGTACCAGTTCATATTTTGACAGTCTTTTGAGATAAAGCTTTGAAACTTTCAACACTTGTTTACCATCACCATGTCCAGTTGTAGGCAAGAGTACATAACTCCATCAAGCATTTTGGTTGAATTATTGCCCCTTTTCGACTTAGAAATCTTGGTTAAGTTTTTCGTACCAGTCTACATTTTGACAGTCTTTTGAGATAAAGCTTTGAAACTTTCAACACTTGTTTACCATCACCATGTGCAGTTGTAGGCAAGAGTACATAACTCCATCAAGCATTTTGGCTGAATTATGGCCCCTTCTGACTTTGAAATCTTGGTTAAGTTTTTCGTACCATTTTATTTTGTGTAGTGTTTGAAACTTTTATATCTTGTTCAGTATTATAGTCTCTATCAATAGGCAAGAGTACATAACTCTGTCATCTTTTTTGGCTGAATTATGGCCCTTTTTATGCCCCCGAAGGGAGGCATATAGTTTTTTAACTGTCTGTCGGTCAGTCTGTCCGCAATTTTCGTGTCCGGTCCATATCTTTGTCATCGATGGATGGATTTTCAAATAACTTGGCATGAATGTGTACCACAGTAAGACGACGTGTCGCGCGCAAGACCCAGGTCCGTAGCTCAAAGGTCAAGGTCACACTTAGACATTAAAGGATAGTGCATTGATGGGCGTGTCCGGTCCATATCTTTGTCATCCATGGATGGATTTTCAAATAACTTGGCATGAATGTGTACCACAGTAAGACGACGTGTCGCACGCAAGACCCAGGTCCGTAGCTCAAAGGTCAAGGTCACACTTGGACGTTAAAGGTCATTTTTCATGATAGTGCATTGATGGGCGTGTCCGGTCCATATCTTTGTCATTCATGCATGGATTTTAAAATAACTACGCATGAATGTGTGACACAGTAAGACGACATGTCGCGCGCAAGACCCAGTTCCGTAGGTCAAAGGTCCTAAACTCTTAACATCGGCCATAACTATATATTCATTCAAAGTGCCATCGGGGGCATGTGTCATCCTATGGAGACAGCTCTTGTTGAACTTGGAAATTGGTTCTGTTTTTGTATATGTCCATGTTTTGTCAAGACTATTTGACATATGGCTTTTAAACTTTTAAACACTTGTTTATCATTAGGATTTCCATCTGAAGGCAAGAGTTCATAACTCTGACAACTATTTTGGCTGAATTATGGCCTTTTTTGGACTTTGAAATTTTTGTCAAAACTATTTGAACTGTGGCTTTGAAACTTTTAACACTAGGATATCAACATGATTTCCATCTGTAGGCAAGTGTACATAACTCTGTCATACATAACTATTTTGACTGAATTATGACCCTTTTTGGACTTGGAAATTAGTTAAATTTTTTATAGAACACTGTACAACATTTTGATTTCTGTATAGTGCCTCTGTGGCCGAGTGTTAATGTCGCCAAACTTAAACCACTTGTGCATCACTTGCAAATTAGCACTACATGTGGGTGGTGCCCACCTGTCCAGATTAGGCACCTTGAATCTTCACCATCCATAGAATCTCAAAAGCTCAATAGGGAGTGTGCAGATCTACAGATTGTGGGGTCACGAGATCGATCCCCGGGCAAGGCATATGTTCTTTGTGACAATTAGATAAAATACAGTGTCTGAAATCATGTCCTCCACTGCTGATTCATGTGGGGGAAGTTGGCAGTTACTTGCAGAGAACAGATTTTGTACAGGTACAGAATTCGGGACACTTTGGTTAACTGCTCGCCTTCCCATAACTGAAATACTGTTGAAAAACATCGCAAAACCCGAAATAAAAAATATTTCACTGAAATTTTGATGGTGCAACCTTTATATCTGGTCTTGTACAATTAAACTCTTGTACTTATGCCTAGTAAAAATAGTGAGTCTTTTTTCCTTAAAGCTTTAATAGCTTTGAAAATGTACCAGTTTTTAGCTCACCTGTCACAAAGTGAGCTTTTGTGATCGCGCGGTGTCCGTCGTCCGTCCGTCCGTCAGTGCGTGCGTCCGTAAACTTGTGCTTGTGACCACTCTAGAGGTCACATTTTTCATGGGATCTTGATGAAAGTTGGTCAGAATGTTCATCTTGATGATATCTGGGTCAAGTTCGAAACTGGGTCACGTGCCTTCAAAAACTAGGTCAGTAGGTCTAAAAATAGAAAAACCTTGTGACCTCTCTAGAGGCCATACATTTCACAAGATCTTCATGAAAATTGGTCAGAATGTTCACCTTGATGATGTCTAGGTCAAGTTCGAAACTGGGTCATGTGCCATCAAAAACTAGGTCAGTAGATCTAAAAATAGAAAAATGTTGTGACCTCTCTAGAGACCATATATTTCACAATATCTTCATGGAAATTGGTCAGAATGTTCACCTTAATGATATCTAGGTTAAGTTCGAAACTAGGTCACGTGCCTTCAAAAACTAGGTCAGTAGGTCTAAAAAAAGAAAAACCTTTACCTCTAGAGGCCATATATTTCACAAGATCTTCATGAAAATTGGTCAGAACGTTCATCTTGATGATATCTAGGTCAAGTTCGAAACTGGGTTACGTGCCTTCAAAAACTAGGTCAGTAGGTCAAATAATAGAAAAACCTTGTGACCTCTCTAAAGGCCATATTTTTCATGGGATCTGTATGAAAGTTGGTCTGAATGTTCATCTTGATGATATCTAGGTCAGGTTCGAAACTGGGTCACGTGCGGTCAAAAACTAGGTCAGTAGGTCTAAAAATAGAAAAACCTTGTGACCTCTCTAGAGGCCATATATTTCTCGAGATCTTCATGAAAATTGGTCAGAATGTTCACCTTGATGATATCTAGGTCAAGTTTGAAAGTGGGTCACGTGCCTTAAAAAACTAGGTCAGTAGGTCAAATAATAGAAAAACCTTGTGACCTCTCTAGAGGCCAAATTTTTCATGGGATCTGTATGAAAATTGGTCTGAATGTTCATCTTGATGATATCTAGGTCAAGTTCGAAAGTGGGTCACGTGCCGTCAAAAACTAGGTCAGTAGGTCAAATAATAGAAAAACCTTGTGACCTCTCTAGAGGCCATATTTTTCATGGGATCTGTATGAAAATTGGTCTGAATGTTCATCTTGATGATATCTAGGTCAGGTTCGAAACTGGGTCAACTGCGGTCAAAAACAAGGTCAGTAGGTCTAAAATTATTAAAATCTTTTGACCTCTCTAGAGGCCATATTTTTCAATGGATCTTCATGAAAATTGATCTGAATGTTCACCTTGATGATATCTAGGTCAGTTTTGAAACTGGGTCACGTGCAGTCAAAAACTAGGCCAGTAGGTATAAAAATAGAAAAACCTTGTGACCTCTCTAGAGGCCATATTTTTCAAGAGATCTTAATGAAAATTAGGGAGAATGTTCACCTTGATGATATCTAGGTAAAGTTCAAAACAGGGTCATGTACCTTCGAAAACTAGGTCAATAGGTCAAATAATAGAAAAACCTTGTGACCTCTCTAGAGACCATATTTTTCAATAGATCTTCATGAAAATTGGTCAGAATTTTTATCTTGATAATATCTAGTTCAAGTTCAAAACTGGATCACATGAGCTCAAAAACTAGGTCACTATGTCAAATAATAGAAAAAACGACGTCATACTCAAAACTGGGTCATGTGGGAAGAGGTGAGCGATTCAGGACCATCATGGTCCTCTTGTTTTAATGTATCAGTTTAGCTGAAAGTTGGGGTCTGTAAATCTAAATTTGCTGAAAAATTATGGTTTACTCAAAAGTAATGGATTGGCAATATCCATATCATTACGCCCTTTGTGATATTTCAGCATCTTTCAGCCAACAACCACAGAGAAAACTGAAATCACATTCAGAGAATGCAAGATTGCATAAGAAAAATATTGTCATTATGGGTCGACAACATTAAATGAGGTGTTTTGGTATATCTACTAAAGTGGATTTTCTTTGAAAAACTACCAGTACTTGAATTTTTTCAATCAGTAGAGCTTTTTCAATTTATCACCCTTACACCAGCATCACAATTTTTTGCATACTAGTAGGTTCCTCAAGAAGAGCTGTCACAGAAGACAACACGCTCAACTATTTCAAAGCTGGACAGTGAAACAGGGCATAGATCAGGAAGCAATTGTTTGAAGTCTGTTTCAGATGTATTTAGTAATAACATAGGTAGTCAAAGTGTATGAAAACTTAAGTATAAAAGTGACATATTTCAAGGAATATTTCTGGAAGAGTAATACACCATCTGTCATATCATGAGGCTAATCATGTGAAACAACTATTCTTAATTTGAATCAAATCTATATAGAAATATAATAAACTGAGATAGAGCAAAAGTTCATAAAAAGTTTAACCTGAAATTTTAATTACAAGAGGGCCATGATGGCCCTATATCGCTCACCTGTTATCATTGCACTTGAGGACAAGAAGGTCCTCAGAAAAAATACCTAAGTCCAAAGGACAGGAACAACAAAGGAAAGAAATTTAACCAAAAAGAAAAAAAATTCTCACAAGGTATAGATATGTCAAAATACACCTAAAAATTGGAGGTACCATCCATGTTGTACCACAGAAAAGTGGTCTCGGTTTTTCCCTACGGCCAATAATAAAAAAGTTACTAAAATAAGCTATTTATAGTAATGTAAAAGGGAAGTAATTAAAAAAAAATATATTGTAAGTGGACAAAAGAAGGATCTGCCAAATAAATCTGTTGACATAAATGAAATTTCAGATCAGTATCTTCATTAGTTATGGAGATATAACAATTTTAATTTGAAATAAAGGGAGGTAATTTGACATAAAATCAGCCCATAGTTATCTACCCTGATTGTCTCAGTCCAACTAATAACAATAATGAAATTTCAAATAAGTATTGTCATTGTCTCAGTCCAACTAATAACAATAATGAAATTTCAAGTAAGTCCTGTAAGTACTTACTGATATAAATCCATTTTGATTACAATCAGGGGAGGTAATCAGATATAAAATAACTCTGGAACATATGATTGGATCTGATTTGTCATGGAATCCAAGATTTATTGTTGTTGAAGATATTTTGGAAGTTTGTATCAAATAAAACCTTAAATGAAGTCTCTATATGGCTGCAAAAGCCAGAATAGCCAATTTTGGACCTTTAAGGGGCCATAACTCTGGAACCCAAGATGGAATCTGGCAAGTTGAAGAAAGGAACCGAGATCTTATGGTGATACAAGTTGTGTGCAAGTTTGGTTAAAATAAAATCATAAATGAAGCTGCTATTGTGCAGACAAGGTCAAAACAGCTAATTTTGGCCCTTTCAGGGGCCATAACTCTGGAACCCATAGTGGGATCTGGCCAGTTCAAGAAAGGAACTGTGATCTTATGGTGATACAAGTTGTGTGCAAGTTTGGTTAAAATAAAATCATAAATGAAACCACTATCGTGCAGACAAGAAATTGTTGACGGACTGACGACGGACGAAGGGTGATCACAAAAGCTCACCTTGTCACTATGTGACAGGTGAGCTAAAAATGGGGAAATAATTCATCAGTGCAAGTTATGTGGCCTTTTTCTACATGACAAATGTGAGGATGTGGAATAGCTATTTTAAGTTTGAATCAAATTCCTTCTGTAATAAGAGAGACATTGTGAAAATGCATCAAAATGAACTTTTAATTTCTCAGTAGAGGGCATAACTCATGAACAATCGACAATGGACGCCAGATACCGGACCATCTGCCTACACGTACAGCTCACCCTGAACCCTCGATTCAGTTGAGCTAAAATGGGGAAATTATTCTTGAAACATTAGTATGAGAGTTATGGCACTTCAGTCATTTGATGTAACTAGAAGATGCTTTTGTAGAAAAGCGCATGTCTCCCCCAAAGCAAAATAGTAATAGGCAAAAAGTTAATAGGAGACTGGAGACTTGGCTGCAAAAGGGATCATCTACTCAGCATGTCCAATCACCTCTAAGTTTCAACATTCTTGGTCAAGTTGTTCACAAGTTATGGACTGGAAATGGTTTTCCAGTGTTCTGGCCCCTGTGAGCTGGACCTTTGATCGAGTGGCCCTAAAATCAATAAGGGTCATTTACTCGCATGTCCTATCATCCTATGAAGTTTCAACATTCTTTGTCAAGTGGTTCTCAAGTTATTGATCGGAAAGAATTTTCCATGTTAATGCCCCTGCTTTCAACCTTAACACGCCTTCAGCATCACAGAATGCCCTTGCTTTTATTTTGTCATAATTTTGCCCCTTCTTAACTTGGGATTTCAAGTTAAAGTTTTGCATGTTAACAGCTTTCTCAGAAACTACTAGGTTAACTGCTTGTGAACTTCATACATCTCTTTCCACACCAGATGACCTCACATATCCTTCCCTTAGTGTGAGAGGAGTTGGACACACAAGATTTTTCTCTTTATTCTACACAGCAAAACTATCGAAGGGCCATAACTGCGGTAAAATTAGTCACAGAAAAAATTCAATCCTTTTTGCGGTCATCTGCACATCAAGCTTGTCCATCTGTGAAAGTCTGAAGCAAATCAAGCTAATAGTGTGGGAGGACAAAATCTGGGACATACTGACAGTACAGATAGCAGCAATGCTATATGCCCCTCACATAAATGTGGGGACATAACAAGTGACCCACTTGGAGCAGGGCTGATCTTGACCTAACAGTTAGGATTTGAACAAACTTGGAAGAGGACCATTATCCAATAATACATGCCAAGTATCTAAGCTCAGGGCAAAGAATTCTTTTTTCTTATGTAAGTCTGTAAAACAATTAAACCCCAGAGCAAGCAAAGTTTGACCCTAGTGACATGATCTTAAACAGGAGCTGTCCATAAGACAGCGCGTTCCACTATTCGGCGATTTGACAGTAAAAATGAATTTATGTCTCAATTTAAAACAAGAGGGCCATGAAGGCCCTGTATCGCTCACCTGACCTATTGACCTAAAGATCATCAAGATTAACATTCTGACCAAGTTTCATTAAGATATGGCATAAATGTGGCCTCTAGTGTTAACTAGCTTTTCCTTAGATTTGACCCGGTGACCTAGTTTTTGACCAGACATGACCCAGATTCGAACTTGACCTAAAGATCATCAAGTTTAACATTCTGACTAAGTTCCATGAAGATATAATCATAAATGTGGCCTCTAGAATGTTAACAAGCTTTTCCTTTGATTTGACCTAGTGACCTAGTTTTTGACCCCACCTGACCCAGATTTGAACTTGACCTATATATCATCAAGATTAACATTCTGACCAAGTTTCATTCGGATATGGTCATAAATGTGGCCTCTAAAGTGTTAACTAGCTTTTCCTTTGATTTGACCCGGTGACACCAGATGACCCAATATCGAACTCGTCCAAGATTTTATTGAGAATAACAGTCTGACCAAGTTTCATTAAGTTCGGGCCAAAATTGTGACCTCTAGACTGTTAACAAGCTTTTCCCCTGATTTGACCTTGTGACCTAGCTTTTGATCCCAGATGACCCAATATCGAACTCATCCAAGATTTTATTGAGTGTTACATTCTGACCTAGTTTCATTAAGATTGGGTCAAATATGTGACCTCTAGGGTGTTAACAAGCTTTTCCTTTGATTTGACCTGGCCCCGTGTTCACAAAACATTTATCGGTCTCAGCTGAGTTTGAGTTTGAAATTTTGATATCAGTTTTACGAAAACTTCAAGGTTAAATACCAACTGAGAATAATCATCAATACTGAATAGTCACTTCAAAATGGTTAGTAACTTAAAATTAAGTTTAAACCATGCTATTTAGATACAAATGACAAATAAAGTTTCATTATCAAACTCAGCTGAGTCTGAAATTGTTTTGTGAACACGGGGCCTGGTGACCAAGTTTTTGATCCCAGATGACCCAATTTCGAACTCTTCCAAGATTTTATTAAGGGTAACATTCTGACCAAGTTTCATTAAGATTGGGCCAAAAATGTGACCTCTAGTGTATCAAATTGTTGACAACGGATGGACGGACGACGGACACAGGGCGTTCACAAAAGCTCACCTTCGAGCACCAAGTGCTCAGGTGAGCTAAAAAACAAGAGCTGTCACTAATGGTGACAAATGCCCCCGCAGTGCCTTGACCTTTGACCTGGTGACCTTGACCTTTGACCCCAAAGTCAATAGGGGTCATGTACTCAATAAGTACTATTAGCATGTGAAGTTTGAAGGTCCTGGGTGCAGTGGTTCACGAGTAAAGGGCCGTCATGCAAAAAGTTAACATTGGCCCCTGTGACCTTGACTTTTGATCTGGTGACCCCAAAGTTAGTATGGGTAGTGTACTCAATAAGTTCTATCAGCATGTGAAGTTTGAAGGTCCTGGGTGCAGTGGTTTGCGAGTAAAGTGCCTTCATGCAAAATGTTAACGTTGGGCCCTGTGACCTTGACCTGTGACCTGGTGACCCCAAAGTCAGTACTGGTTGTGTACTCAATGAGTACTATCAGCAGGTGAAGTTTGAAGGTCCTGGGTGCAGTGGTTCGCGAGTAAAGTGCCTTCATGCAAGAAGTTAACGTTGGTCCCTGTGACCTTGATCTTTGACCTGGTGACCCCAAAGCCAGTAGGGGTAGTGTACTCGATGAGTACTATCAGCATGTGAAGTTTGAAGGTCCTGGGTGCAGTGGTTCACGAGTAAAGTGCCTTCATGCAAAATGTTAACGTTGGGCCCTGTGACCTTGACCTTTGACCCCAAAGTCAGTAGGGGTCGTGTACTCAATGAGTACTATCAGCATATGAAGTTTGAAGGTCCTGGGTGTAGTGGTTCGCGAGTAAAGTGCCTTCATGCAAAAAGTTAACGTTGTGATTAACGAATGAACGGGCGGACAGTTGAAAACTAATATGCCTCCCTTCGGGGGCATAAAAATATTAAGTATGAAAGGGGCATAATTTGGTCAAAAATACAAATCAGAGTTATGGGGATGCAGATGATGATGATAAAGATACATTTTAAGTTTCAAGTTATCTTATACTGTACAGAAGTTATATCCAGAAAGTGAAGATTGCCAAAAAACTTAAAGTATGAAAGGGGCATATGTCAAAAATACAATTAGAGTTATGGGGATTGTAACCACACATTCAGATGATGATTATAAAGAAACATTTTTAATTTCAAGTCATTATCTTTTAAAGTAAACAAGAGCTGTCTCCATAGGATGACACATGCCCCTGATGGCACTTTGAATGAATAGTTATGGCCGATGTTAGAGTTTAGGACCTTTGACCTACGGACCTGGGTCTTGCGCGCGGCACGTCTTCTTACTGTGTCACACATTCATGCGTAGTTATTTTAAAATCCATGCATGAATGACAAAGATATGGACCGGACATGCCCATCATTGCACTATCATGAAATATGACCTTTAACGTCTAAGTGTGACCTTGACCTTTGAGCTACGGACCTGGCTCTTGCGCGCGACACGTCGTCTTACTGTGGTACACATTCATGTCCAATAATTTTAAAATCCATGCATGAATGACAAATATATGGACCGGACACGCCCATCAATGCACTATCATGAAAAATGACCTTTAACGTCTAAGTGTGACCTTGACCTTTGAGCTACGGACCTGGGTCTTGCGCGCGACACGTCGTCTTACTGTGGTACACATTCATGCCAAGTTATTTGAAAATCCATCCATGGATGACAAAGATATGGACCGGACACGAAAATTGCGGACAGACAGACCAACGGTTCAAAAACTATATGCCTCCCTTCGGGGACATAAAAAGAGATGTCTATAAATGAAGCTTTCGAAAAAAATTAACATGAAAATAATTCCAAGTATAACAACTTGGTGACCTTGACCTTGGGTATAATGGGCCCAGCCCCTGCATATACTTTGTTTGTATGCTGGACAATGTTTATGTGAAGTTACAGTAATATATAAGCAATAGTAACAAAGAATTGACAGAAAAACAAAGGTTGCCGAAAAACTTTAACCTTAAAAATAACCAAAGTATAACACCCTGGTGACCTTGACCTTGGGTATAATGGCCCCAGCCCCTGCACATAAATTGTTTGTATGCTGGACAATGTTTATAAGAAGTTACAGTAAGGTATAAGCAATAGTAACAAAGATATGAAAGAAAAACAAAGGTTGCCGAAAAACTTAACCAAGAAAGTGACACGCAGACGCCGGGGCGAGTAGAAAAGCACCCCTATTCTCCAAATAGTGGAGCTAAAAGCTTGTTTCAAGAACAGCAGTCAATTGTATATACACAAGGCAGTCTGAAAGACCGCTATATCCCCCACCACTGTTATGGGTAGTGAAGGGTTAATGGTATATGGTGGAAGCTTTGACATTGTTAAGTATATTTCATAGTCCATGTACGACAACATGAATGAATTTAAAAATCCTTCATGGGGTTTAGGAGATACAGAGCGGACAAAAAATGGAAGGCTCAAACCTTTGACCTTGAGTTTAGACCTTGACTTTCAGCCAACATGTTGACTCAGGAGTTCTACACATCGTCTTGATGAGGTCATCATTTGACCACCCAAGTTTCATGAAAATCCTTCAAGGGTTCTACACATCGTCTTGATGAAGTGATCATTTGACCAAAGTTTCATGAAAATCCTTCAAGCGGTTTAAGAGATACAGGTTGGACACAAAATGGAAGGCTCAAACCTTTGACCTTGAGCCGACATGGCTGTCTCATGAGTTCTACACATCATCTTGATAAGGTGATCACTTGACCAAAGTTTCATGAAAATCCTTGAAGGGGTTTAGGAGATACAGATTGGACACAAAATGGAAGGTTCAAACCTTTTACCTTGAGCTGACATGGCTGACTCACAAGTTCTACACATCGTCTTGATGAGGTGATAATTTGACCGGTTTCATGAAAAGCCTTCAAGGGGTTTAGGAGATACAGAGCAGACAAAAAATGTTACGGACGGACGGAGACCATTCCTATAACCCCCTACTACTAGTGGCGGGGGATTAACAAGAGCTGTCCATAAGACAGCCAAGCTCGACTATTCGAAATACTGTCACAGAAGCAGGAAATTATTACCCAAAATGTTAAATATCAAAAGAGTTTTAAGTTCGAAAGGGGACATAATTTGACCAAAATACATATCAGAGTTATGGGACTTGATGCTATCAACTAGTTTTATAACCCCGAAGAAACATGTTAAGTTTCAATTCAATATCTGCATTAGTTTTGGGGATAGTAACTTGCATGTAAAACTTTAACCAGAATTTTCTAAGTCCAAAAGGGGGCATAATTTGCTCAAAATACATGTTAAGAGTTATGGAACTTGATCCAGTGAGGTTGGTAATTGACCTAGAAAAAGAATAAATAAGTTTCAAAGCTATATGCCTTTTGGTAATAGCTGTATGTACTTGCACGCAAAACTTTAACCAGGATTTTCTAAGTCCAAAAGGGGGGCATAATTTGCCCAAAATACATGTCAGAGTTATGGGACTTGGTGCTATCAACTAGTTTTATAACCCGGAAGACACATGTGAAGTTTCAATTTAATATCTGTAGTAGTTTTGGAGATAGTTACTTGCATGTAAAACTTTAACCAGGATTTTCTGAGTCCAAAAGGGGGCATAATTTGGCCAAAATGCATGTCAGAGTTATTGGACTTGACCCAGTGAGGTAGGTAATTGATCTAGAAAAAGAAAAAATAAGTTTCAAATCTATATGCCTTTTAGTAATAGCTGTATGTACTTGCACGCAAAACTTTAACCAGAATTTTCTAAGTCCAAAAGGGGGCATAATTTGGCCAAAATGAAGGTCAGAGTTATGGGACTTGGTGCTATCAACTAGTTTTATAACCCCGAAGACACATGTGAAGTTCCAATTCAATATCTGCATTAGTTTTGGAGATAGTAACTTGCATGTAAAACTTTAACCAGAATTTTCTAAGTCCAAAAGGGGGCATAATTTGCTCAAAATACATGTTAGAGTTATGGAACTTGACCCAGTGAGGTTGGTAATTGACCTAGAAAAAGAATAAATAAGTTTAAAAGCTATATGCTTTTAAATGATAGCTGTATGTACTTGCATGCAAAAACTTAACCAAGGTGTGACGCCGACGCCGACGCCGACGCCGACGCCGACGCCGACGCCAGGGTGAGTAGAATAGCTAGACTATTCTTCGAATAGTCGAGCTAAAAATATCTAAGCTCTGGATCCTGCAGCTTCAGAATAGAAGATTGTTAATGTTTCTAAAACAAATGACCCTGGGCAAGGTCAAGTTTAACCCCAAAGGCATGATTTGAACAAACATGACAGTGGACCAATGCAAAATATCTAAGTTCAGGTCATTATGATTGAGAAGAAATCAATTTTCCCTTAACAAGTTGATGTAAAACAAGTGAACCCCAGGGGAGGGCCAGTATTGATTTAAACAAAATTGGTAGAGGACTACTGCACAGTGCTAAATACCATATACCTAAGCTCCAAGCCTTGTGATTAAGACACTTTTTAAAAGTTTTCCCTTTAGGTTGCCACTGCAACCAGAATTCTGCACAGAATGGAATTCTTTCAACTCTCACATGTTAGAGAACCATCCAGGCAAAGCTTCATCAACTTACAGCATTTGGTTTCAGTGGTGTTGTTTGAATAAGACGACTGACACCCTACAGACGAAGATTGATCACAATAGCTCACCCCTAGCACTTCATGTTCAGGCAAATTAAAATAGATTAGAAGTAGCAAATTGGACCTTTAAACAGACATAACTTTTACCAAATTGTATTTAGCCATGGAAATGCTAACAGTATGCAAAATTAGCCATGGAACTGAGCATCCTTTCAATGTTTGGTTGAAATCCCATCAGTAGTTTCAGACTAGTAATCGAGATGACGTTTTATAACAGACCAACAGACAAGACAAAATGAACATATGTCCACACATGTAGGGACATATAACAAATGACCACCAAGTTTGGGTCAAGCTTTATATAAATTTGATACAAGTTCCTTAAATATGCAACATAGCCAATTTTTCAGTTATGCGATGTAGAACAATTTATCCCCAAGGCCAGACCTCTTCAAACCACACTGTGTCAATAGAGGTTCAATGGATGATACTAAATACCAAATACCAACATTACACAGATTTTTAAACTTGATCCCACATACAAGTCTGTATAAAAGTATGTGGACCGGTGGCTGACAAGTCGTTTGAGATCATACTATTTTTAGCTCTGGTGGTCCCTGACCCCTTTGTTCAGTTAAGCTGTCATTTGATTATGTATGGTGAGTTACAAAAACAGCTCTTCCCAGTGGTTTATGAGGCAGACACACTTCAGCCATTTGATCTTAGACTAAAGTTAGTTACCTGGGTTGTGCACCTTGCATGTAATTTTGAGTATTCCAACAATTTAGACAATATCATGCAGACACCAAGTTAAGCTATTTGACCTTGAACTTCAAGTTTGACCTTGGACCTACTGAACTGGGTTGTGCTCTTTGCACATCATCTTTATTCATAAAATAAATAATTGGTGCTAGTTCTGTTAAGATCTGCACAGCAGTTAAGTACGGAGCAGACGAATTACAGCCCGACACTGTGACTCCAATATAGTCGACCTGGGTGTGTATCTACATTTTTATGATAAGATTTTGAGTATCTCTAACTTGACAAAGTGCGAACATACTGCTTTAAAGGATATAAATATTGTACAACCATAGAATTTATTTACATGTAAGGTTAGCAAGATACTGTTCTGCACTGAAATGCAGCAAATAAAATAAAATAAAACAAATTCAATTTACAACATATTTATTTAACAAACTACGATTTTACAAGATACCTGGTTCAAATTATACAATCAAAACTGGGTGCAAAGTGAAAGAAGACTAAATCTACTACCTAAAATATTGCAAAGTAAAGTCGTAAAGTCCTATCAATATAATACATGTGTATGAAAAATAATTCAAAAAGTTCTACTCGTATACTGCATTAATTCCGATTTGGACGAAGCCTGTATCCATGAACTACAGCATGCAGCTAAATATATTAACATTTTTTTTCAATATCAAAACTTACATGTGATAGAAGACATTTAAATTCATTTGCATTGAAAGCTCAAACAACTTTGATGGAAACAAAATGGAACAAGACATCAGTTGGTGTTTTAAATGACAAAACTGATGTATAATCTACACTTCTTTTTCCTTTATACATGGCAACATACCTTGTTGTCCAGCATGAAACCATTCCCATGGCAACTGACTCACAAATTTTCTAGATTTTACAGTGATATGTGTAGCTATAGAAAATGCACTGTATAAATAAATTAAAACATACAATCTCATATTTAAACTAAGAACTCTTACTGAAAATGTTATAATGAAAACATATCAAAAAATTCCTATTAAATTTTATCAGTTTCATACCGAAGTATAATGATATATCAACTGAAATTGTGTAATAAAATCTTCCAAACAAATTGCCTTTCTCTGAAGAATGACCAAGTTGTAAAAGTATCAACTGATTATTGGAAAATAAAACTGTTAAGATTTTTTCCCCATTTTTAATAAGGAAACAAAAGTCAATTTGTAAATGACATGCCCCAAAAGTCAACATATATATATATGGTATGCATGGCATTATGATCTTTACACAACAGAATTTCTGAAATAATTCTGCACCAATAAACTGTTCTTCTTATAACTTTTTTTCAGTGTGTTTAACACACTTCGTGGTTCTTTTTAGATGCAGAAAATTAATTTCGAGTATCCACAGAACATTCATTACTACTTTCGAGTTTCAATGAGCCTAATCTAGCCTACCTGACATGGGAATGGTTTCTATACTTACAAACGCAAAAGACGGATCTGTATCCAGCCCCTAGGCAGGTGTTATAGGGGCTCGCCTTCCAGTTTTATCTGACAAAATAACAGAACTATCCAATATTACATGCTCAAATACAATATTTCACAATAATAATGTATCAAAAATTTTGTAATAATAGAAGATAACATGGTTCGAATTCTGCTTGATCTGCTTGCACTTTTTTCTACTGGCTAAGAAAATGAACCTGCAATTTTCAATCTGCATTTTTTAATCCACCTATCGGAACTAAAAATCCAAGTTAAAAATTCCAGCAACTCATATTTTGTGCTATCATGTATAGTTTTGAATTACAGATTTCTAAAGAAACAAGTGTCATGATCACCCCAAGCCGCTCACCTAAGAAATGTTATTTGGTTAAGATTCATGAGAAAAAGTTGATTCAAGGTTTTCTTTTTAGCTCTAGCAGGGCTGCAGGGGTTATTTGGAATTTAACCAATTGAGAAAAGTCCATTCAAGGATGCTAGTATGGACCAAGTTTGGTCATGACAATAAGTAGTATCCATGTTCAGTGAAAATCCAATTAGTGGCTCATTAAAGGATTTATATGTTTAGATCTGGCAGCCCCTGATCAAGGTCAAATTGGTCCAAACAAAACTGAGAGAGTTCTGTAAAAGGATGCTACAGACCAAGTTCGGTGAAGATCTATCAAGAATCTTTGAGAATCCGAGAAGAAATTGTTTAAAGATTTTTTATTTTTGGCTCTAGTTGCAGCTGAAAGAGGTCACGTGGCCCATCTGAACAAAACTGAGGGATGATCTACATGTAGCCAGTGAGGATGCTACAAAGTTGAAGTAACTCTGGCTAAATGTTTCATGTTTATGTAAATTATGATAAAAGATGCAGGACAATCCACGTATACTAATAGCTCGCCCTCAACGTTTAGTTCAACTTATAATCCGAAAATTTCACTTCCATTCCATGAATGTGAACTTAAATTTGAACCAAGGATAATATGAAGGAAAAAAAATTGATACTGAAATTCGCAAGGATATAAACATATAGAAACATTTTCCACTGACAAAAACAAATGTGAATTATCACAAAAATGTCCAAAATTTTCAGAAAGACGTAAAATGCAGGAGCAAGTTTCAACTTACACTGAACACATTTTGATCCAAAGGTTTTCCTCGAAGTATTTTTAAAACCAAATCTTCGGAGAGTACCAATCAATTTTTAATTAATCTTTAATACACCTTGACTCACACATTTTACTCAAATAATTGGAGAAAAACATGTCTTACCATTATTGACAAACAAACTTAATAATAAATTAAAAAGCTTTTATTTTGGAAAATCTAAAGGCTGTTTTTCAGATTCTAGATTCTGAGAAGTATTGCATTTATTTTATGCTTGAAATCAGCCATGCAGAAAAAAATGATAAAAATTAAGGTTTTTTTTAATCCTGCATTAGTCATTATCTGTTCCTGCATACATAGTATTTTGTTCGGAATTTGAAAAGTTAAATAGTTTACAATAAAGAAACAACATATGCTGTATAGTAAAAATTTGAAATAATGAAATATATGCATGAAATTCACGGTAACTAATTCAACAATGTACATGAATGTATACAAACAAGTGTTTACAACAACAAAATAAAATTGTGAAGAACAATTACCATTATTTCAAGTTATTCTATTGAAAACTAAACCCTTTTGCTTCTCATATTTACTCATCGCTTCTCAGCTCTGCCCACTGAAAGAGAAAGTAAGATAAACATTGAAATAAACAACAATGTAAGATTGTGAGCCCCGCCCCACCCATTTAACTTAACTTAACCCAAATTCCCCAATTATTTTTGTAAATGTTAATAACTAATAACTTCTTAATCAAATATTCAATTGACATTTTAACTTTAAACTTTAAATTTCAACATTTTCAGACTCTTTATGATATGCTGGTACTAAAAATTACAATACTACAGTACTGATATATACTAAGAATCTGCACATAGACCTATGGTACTTTTTATTTTTTATATAATGTAGTCAAAAAATTTGCCATTTGTTTCATTTTCATGTATTCAATTCCCCATAAATAATAAATGCTGAAAAAGAACATTTTTCTCGAACTATTAAATGGAGTTGAACATTTTTATACTATTTTACAAATTAATAATACAAAAGGAATTAAATCTGCTTTTAAATACTGGTAAAAGTATGTGCAAATCAATCTTAAGTGAATAAATCTTAATCTTTCAACTCCATTTCATGTTCAAGAATGATTATCAACAGTAAACATTTATAAGAAAAATGACACAGACCATTTATTTGGTCATACTACACCGTGCTATCAGCAGTTTACTTTCTCTCTTCCTTAACAGTATAATCTTTTACAGCTACATCAATCATTGCTGCAAGGTAAAACATAGATTGTTCAGCAGAAATATACAGAAAAACATACAACAAATAAATATCTACAGTTCCAATATGTTTTTTTTCCAAACAACTGTTAATACTGAATTACAAATATACCAGACTGTAATAATATACATAATTACATTATTGGTACTTTTACTGTTATGCCAGTTATGAATCTATTTACATAAAATTATACTGGTCCACTTTACAGCAGTTGATTTCCAGACACTGCACACATTTTTTACACACTTCCATCCTTTGTTGTAATGGGCTTGCAAATAGTAAACACTAGAATTCACCCACATTCTGTGCATATCACACCTTAACTCCTTTATTTCAACCACATCACAATTTGTATTTTTGCCAAGGTGAATATACATTTTGTAAATAGTGGAAAACACTCCTCATCTAAAATGGCTTACAACATGGCATGCAGAAAACATTTCAACTTCTGAAATAGGTATGATCACCTGCTTTACTCCAAGCATTGCTAGCACTTTCAGCACAAATAGAACACAATTCCAAAGACACTTTATTGTTACTGACATGAAGGCACACACCCCCAGCACCATCAACTTCATCTGGACTTGAACATGGCGTCAGGGGAGGACTAAAGTCTTCTGCCATGGACTCCTCAGTATCTTTCTTGGCTTTTTTATGGGACCCTGTTGCCCTAACATAAATGCCTTTAGGTGTCTTTTCATAATTGTCATTTTCATCTAAAGACCTTTTCTTAGAATTATTGTCCTCAATTTTATTTGAATTTAAGTCTTCGATTTGCTCAATTGTTTGGAGTGATGAAGTGAATGCAACACCCTTAGTGGCATGAATATTGTTTAAAAGAGCTGAAATACATGACTGATTTGCTAACACATTACGCAGATATTTTATTTCTTTTTGCATCAATTCACATTGCTTTGACTTTGCTTCAAGTTTAGTTTTCAGATCAAAGTTTTCATTTTTTACACTTTCCAAATTATTTTCAAGACTTTTAACATACTGTTTCTTTTTCTCACGGTTTTCTCTAGCAATAATTGCATTTTTGTTCATACATTTTTCAGGATTTTTACCACTATTTGGATTTTCAAGTGAATTTTGTCTCTTTATTTCTACTTGTGAGGATTTCATATTGACAGTACTCGAGCACATTAATGGAGGACGACTGTACACAGATTGTTTACAGGTGCTTTTTATGTTATCCTTTGTACTAACAACAGGTTTAGTTGATGACCTTGTTAATCTGACTGACTCCTGTAATTCACTAACTTCTTTCATCAAGTTTTCTTGTGTTTTAGAAAGATAATCTAAAATTTCATCACTCTCACTATCTGAGTTGTTACAACTCATAACTTCAGTGAATATATCGGTACTGCTTTTGTCCGTAACGTCTGACAGAAGTGTAGCGAACAGGGTCCCTGTTACGCCAAAGTCGCCGTCTACAAGATCTTCAGTCCCCGCTTCAAGCTCCACACAAACTTCTGGTTCACTGTCCAAAAAGGAATTACAGGGGTCTAGCATTATGGTAGTTTATTGAGGAATAATTTAATTCAAAAGTCTGCAGCGTTGTCAGATCAAAAAACAGTAAACTTGACCAATTATTCCCAATTCCTTACCAGGTTTTTCTTCCCTTTGTCTTCTCTCTCAAAAATGGCGTTCAACGTAAGCAAAGCGTTTGGTATCACGTGACTTGATGGCGTGGTCTAAATTCTGAGATCCCGGAAACCTATCGTACGGCATTAACAAAAATTAACCACCAATTCAAAAATGTACATGGAACCTGAGTGTAAAAACTGGGGATACAACCTTCGCGTAGGAATATTGTCAAACAAGCTATACGGATAAGGGGAAAAAAAACAAATAAAGCAGGGAAAGCCGTGTTCTAAAAACGTAGCCTCCCCAAACGTGCACACGATCAACACATGCACACCACACACACAAAGCAAACACACAAGGGCAAAAACAAACAATGTGTAAAGTAACACTGTGTAACAACAAAGTAACACTGTAACACAGTGTAACAACAAAGTAACACCGTGTTGGAATTTACTGTTTGTCCGTTCTGATTGGTCAGTCATCATGTAAACAAACCCAAGAAGTGATTTTTTTTCAAAATTGAATTTTTTTACTGCATTTACAGTAGATCTATTTCATTTTGCATTTCAACGAAATTTGCTACATTCATTTTTTATGTATTAAAATAAAGTTTCGTCAAATGAATTTCTCCCGTCATGCCAACGATGTAAACAGGGGGTCATCTCATTCACACGGAAATCACTATTTATATGTTTTCGGTCTGATATTTTGGTGGAACTAAGATAGTTCTTGGAAGAAAAGTGATTAGATATACATGTTTCATTTATGGAAGGCTGTACACGCCATAATGTAATAATGGAAGTCCTTGGAAAAACACCTGGTGGTCTCCAACCTATATACATATTACTCTAATAATTATGCAACGAACTTACTAATCAAATAATTGGGGAAAAAATCGTTCTATGAATGTTAAAGCTCAGATTTGTTTTGACTGAGTCTAACTATTCCTACAAAGAATTAATGAAATCTACATAGCATTCGAAAGTGTGCTTCTTATCCGATATGAGCATCACAGTTTAAAATAATATGACACTATATGAATGTGATATAAAATCTTGAATTTAATTATATGTAATGTGTACATACAGCTAGGACTCAGGTAAATATAAACAGAACAGAATAACAACAAATGAGAATAGAACACTACAGGTTTCCTTAAGCGCAACTACAAAACAAATCACGAAAACGTCAAAGCATGCAATATCATACAAAACACTGGTCAGACCACAATTAGAACTTGATCGCTAGTCGTTTATCAAGGATATAAAAATGATACCAGTTGCTCAACATTATGCGTATAGAACAGACTCTTTTCTCAACTCGTAATCTCGCACGAATGAGATGAGGAGATTGATGTCTAAATTGGTAGAATTTGTTTCATCATTCACAATAATTTAATCCGTATAAAAAATATTAATTTCAAATCAGATGGAGGATCTGGTATGCTATTTTCGTACTGATTATACATGTGAATCCGACATGCGTCGATAAATATTTCTGGTAAAAACAGGCAAACCCTCATATCATAAAATTACATGTATATGAACGAAATTTCTTAATGTTTAAAACATGTTTAAGTACCTATTTTCGCGAAATTAAATCATCAACTTACCGCATACTAGCTTTTTTTTACAAAGCTAAGTTAGTATTTTCCATTAGACTGAGAAGATTAGTAACAGAAAAGACATCTATTCTTCAAGCTTTGAATCTGCATTTTGAAACCATTTATAGGAATAACAAATGGATAGTAAAAAGTGGATAAATTGTCCATAAGTATCGACCTGGCCCTCAATAGAGAAATAACTACTGCGTAAGTATTCTTTATGATTTAAAAATATCGCATATGCAAGTAGCTGCGGGTACAAAACGATTAGCCATCAATCTCGGAGTTGTGGGTTGTAGTCCTCAGTCTAACATCTTTTATTTTTCAAAAGTTATCTAATTTTACAGGACAGAATGTTAATACACTTATCTATTTATTTTCTTATGGCTCATTTATTGAAATATACTTGTATTCAAGATTATGAAGATATTTTGTAGTAAGTGTGGAATAAAATCTTTAAAGGTATCTTAGATAAAAGGACAAATTACTCCCGAAAATAGATACAACAAGAGAAAACAATTAGAATTCGTGAAAATCGTTGCAAAAGACATTGTAAGAATAAAAGTAAATACGGTAACACTTCATTATATTGAATTTAAAAAAGGGTCTGCGGTAATTTCGTACCCGTGGTAACGTGCGTGGAAGTCGGACGGTTAACTATAAAGTTATTTTTGTAATTATAGATCTTTTCAGGATACAATACTGCGTAAAGTAACGAAAACGTCCTAAAATATTAAAGAAGATTGATGAGTGTCAGGTCAAATACTTACGGACAGTTGTAAAAAGATATACATTTTGTCAAAGGTGTTTCCTTTCAGTAGTACATGGCATCTGAAGTTGAGATCGAATATATCGTGAAAATTTCTTATAATAAATACATATCGTTTTTAACACGAACGTGAGTTGTGTAGGTTGAAACACATTCTTTTTTTACTCTTAACGTATAGCCACAAACCATGTGGGGGTGAGGGTAAAGTTATGTTATACTGCGAAAAATTAAAGTCGGTGACCCCTAAGTATATGTGTCTACTAGACGTACACACATTGCGAAACAACATATCAAAATTATACGGTTTTTTTATCGAGCCGAGTTTTAATAAACTGAATTTTAAGGCAAAATTTTCAGCAAAACTTGACGTGATTTTTTCCGTTCTGACGTCACAAAATCGTCACTGACGTCCTAAGCATCAATTTCATTTCACTGAATTTTATACCATTGAGTAGTATTTTCTGTTTGCGAAATGAACATTATTTTGTATTTTTTATTTGTATGACATTCAGAGCGTAGGAAAGGAAAAATGCCTTAAACACCCGGAACTCGGCATTGCACGAAAACTGACGTCAGTGGCCATGTTTCTAACACAATAGCAAAAACCACGAACAATATGGCGACAAAGTAAAACCGGAACTCAATCGCATATATCCTGATTTTTTTTACAGTATAAATTTCAAGACAATATTCGGCGAAAAAATTTGGGGCGCATTCCACCTTAAAAACAATTATTCACGATACATTAGCGTAACGGAGCTGCAGAATACCATATAGGCTGGAGCACACTTGAGAAGAGACGCCTACAGACTCCAAACTAGTCATGTTCCACAAGATATATCACCATCTTGTACAAGTAGCCATCCCGCTTCCAACTTAATTTTCAAAATAACTTGAAAGAATTGATAATCCTTGTCTCAGAATTCGACTGTTCTGTCCGGATTAAGAAAATTTAGAAAATAAAGAATTGAAAATGTAAAGTGAAAGTAATAATTGTGGGGCAGGATAAAAGCTTTGTTAAAAATCACTTCATACAGTCCGTGAGGGGTTGTCTGCGCGCATGAGAGGTTCAGAGAATAATTAGACAAATATCGTAAGCGGGTGATGGTGTCGCATCATTGTGCGATTCGAAAAAAAATCCAAAATGGTTGCCAGTAATTTAAAATACCCTTCTTATTTTCAGTGCATTTATAATAACTAAGTCAGTAATTATTTGAAACACGTACAGGTCCGAATGCAAAAATAGCATTTTCTGAAAAATGTCGAGGGTGAAAAGTGGCTAGGCCTAAACATCCAGTATAAACCTAACACACCGAGTTGATCAGTTTGCAGACGAGAAGGTCACTAAATCGTTGGTCTTCTACAAACCACACAACAAAGTATTAAAGACTAGTGTTCTTATTCATCAGTCAAATACTATTTCCTTGCAGAAACTAGCCAAGAAATGCGTCCTCATAATAACTGAAGATTTTAACATACCGCACGTAGACTGGATGGCCCTTGCTACTGCCAACTATAGATTTAAACCAGTTATGCCTCGGTATGATATAAGAAAGAGCTTTGAACAAAACGTCGACTTTCAAAGAAGACAACTCTTCTGATACCATATTCGTAACATCTTCAACTACTAATGACCATTTTTTTTCCATTGAATGGGTTTTACGACATCAACACAATTCTCACCTATTCACATATTTGAATGGCTTTTTACTATCTGCTTCTAATACTTTTGTCCGTACTGAGACAACTACGACCACCAAGAGAACTTTCTCATAACTCGATACAATGGTAGACTACAATGTGTGGAAGTGTTGAGCGTAATCTTGAACCATAACTAATTTGAATACTAGTAATTCTTAAATTATTTCCAAATTAACTCATCGTATTGCTGAAGGGGAGTTATGAGCTTCCGAAGTTTGAAGCTGGGTCATCAGGGGTAAAAAGTAGGTCACTAGGTCAAATCATAGAATGATCTTGTTAAGACACGAGGCTATCTTTCCAGCTGGATCTTCATGGAACTTAGCCAGAATGTTTGTATGCACGAAGCTTTGGTCAAGTAAAACTTGAATATTGGTCATGTGGCTATATAAAGTAGGTCAATATATTCTGGTCAGAATCCTTCTTTAATATTAAATCTAGATCAGGCTCGAGACTGGATCATCTGGTTTGACTTGGTGAAATAATAGAAAACCCTCGTTAACACTCTAAGAGATCACATTTTTATTTATTCTGTATAAAATCTGGTTAACATATTTGTCTTTATGAAATCAGACCAGGTTTGAAACTCTCCCGTTTTAAATAATATAAGTAAATTGTATCCTGCTTTTGGTTGAGACACTGCTATATTTTTCTATTTCTGTAACAGATTCTATGCGTTTATTCATTACCTACAAACATATATTAAGAAAGAAAATGAATTGATCCATCAGTCAATTTGGGCAGTTCAGAATAGCGAACAGTGCATACAAAGATCAGCCTGCACAACCATGCAGGCTGATCTTGGATCCACTGATTGCAGAGGCAGAATCACTTGTCGCCAAATGTATTACAGACAGCAAGAAATTTCATGGTTTTGAGTTAGGATAAATTGCGCATACAAGTTTTATTGAGCAAACTTCCACCAGCAGGAAATTCCTATATTGTGTATTATGAACTTGTTTAGCTTATACTAAGAATGCTTGAAATTATTGAATCTTTTTCCAGCCAGGCCTATGGGTGCACCATCATGATAACAACCAGGGCTGATCTAGATGAGCTTATGATATAACCACCCATTTCATTTCAGTCTAATTTAATGCCCAGTTCGTACTCATCCAGAAACCAGCCCACAGCTAAGTAATTCTCGACAGCTCATAATCAGTTCTGAGACACAGTGGTAGAGAATCAGACTGGGACCTCAGCCTTTAAATCCTGATGATAGCAGAATTTGCCATCAGTATCTACAATCACTTTCCAAAAGTACTGGTCAGAATTTAAGGAAGCCATCACTGAGCATTGATAACTTCCGAGTTATAAGCATTTTTTCTACATTTGATGCAAAATAAATGCTATAAAAATGAAACATTCTAAAAGAGATGCACATCAATAAGAAACGGATATTAGGAAAATATGATTTATTTTGAACAATGATATATATATATTTATATCTGCAGACATAACTTTGAACATAAAAATGAATGAACAAAAACAAACAATACCAAGAGCTGTTTGTAAAACGCATATGCTCCCAATGAATGCCTGTCAGAGACAAGTGGATATGTTATTGTATGCTGTGTCCTTTGACTACAGGCAACCAGCCTATGAAGACTGTGAGCCAAAGCATTCTTTATTCATCAGAAAGCATTTTCCGTCAACAGATCACTGTGACCATGACCTTTAACCTACTGACATAAAAAACAATAGAGGTCATCTACTGACAACTGGCAACCATCCTATGACCTTTAAGACCATAAGCCATAAAATGATAAAATGGGTTCTTTGCATAATGAGTAAAAACCATTTCCAGTTTTTAAGTCTGATGACTGTAAGCTAATCCCCTCTTAAACCATTTTCTGTCTCTAAGTTACCATGTACTTTACCTACAAAACATTACGAGATATCAACAAAACACAGGCAGTCATCCTAAAATGTTTAAGGCTATAAGCGAAGGGGTAATTTACTTAATGAGCACAAGTCATTTTCAGTTTCAAACCACTGTAACCTTGACATTTGACCTACTGACTCCCAAAACAAAAAGGATCAATTGTTGACCATAGGCAATCACCCTATGAAGCTTGACAAGTGTATACAAAATAATAAATTGTTATTTAGCAGAAATCATTTCCAGTTTTAAGGTCACAGCAACTGACCTTTGATATACTGGCTCCTTGACAACAGACATAATCTACTGACCACAGACAATCTGCCTATGGAGTTTGATAATTATAAGACGAATCATTATTCAATTAATTGTGTTAAAAAAATTTAAGTCTCAGTGTTACTGAGACCTTGACCTTTGAAATACTCAATCCCTGACAACAGACAATCATCCAATGAAGTTTAACAACTGCAAGCCAAAATGTTTAGCAGAAACAATTTAAGTCTCAAAGAAACAGTGACCAATTTGACCTATAACTTACAGACACTTACAATAATAGTGGTCATATAATGACAAAAGGCAATCATCTAGTGAAGTTCAACAACTGTATAGCAAAAGGTTTAGCGGAAACAATTTAAGTCTCAAAGTGACCTTGACCTATATTCTACTGACACTTAAGATGATAGGGGTCAAATACTGACCATAGATGCATTATTTCTTTGGTTTACTAACCCCATCAACAACAGGTGTCATCAGGCATCATTCTTTAAAACCAAGCATTCTCTTATTAATGCTCAGAAAACAAATGGTCTACCAAGAGATGGACAAACAGCAATGAGCAGCAATTTAACACCTCTTTGTCAAAGTGGGGCATAACAATCAAAGTCTTAGGTTACAATCTATAAATTTAATATAAATGTTTTGAATGAATGTAGTCTGTATCTCTTGAAAGCACTATTTGTCACCTCCACCAAAAATGTATTACACTGCTATATGAAAGCAATAAATTATTTTTTTTTGTGCTTAGCTGACAATAAGTCATGTGAGATTCATCATGCCTGTAAGTTTATGCATACTTTTAGGACACATTTAAGAACATGCATTCTAAAAATTTCTAAAACAGCTTAATCTGTTGTCTTTATCTGTGAAAATAATTATCATTAAAATGATATACATGTACTTGAAATATCAGTATCTAAATAAACACAAAGTAATCAAAGTTATACCATAACTTCACAATTGTTCTGAAAGTAAACTTTCCAATTAACAGGAATTAGAACCAAATATTGATGGACATCTTTAACATAGGAACAGTTACTTAATAGAAGAAAACAATGATAATTATAGTAATCTGCCAGTTATAAGTAATGTTAAAAATATCCCAAAATAAGATATCACCCAAGTGTCATATGTATAGTAAATTTTAAAAGCTTACATTTTATTCTTTATACTCACAGACCTCAAACTAAATGAATGATATCAGATGTAGATGCTAAACATGTCTATATCATTTTGATTATCTACTTTTTAACAATAAAATTTTAAAAACTTCATGATCGGTGGGATAGCTAAACATAATTTAAAATAACATGACAACAACTAAACAATCAGCACAACATTACCAAGAACTAACATAATATACATTTTACTTGTGTTAAACATATGATGCAAAACATTCTAAAGTGAAAACTTCACATGAAGAGGTACAATGTGTCAGGTTATTGCTGAATAAACATAGAAAAAAATGAGCCCCATTGAAACAGAAACCAATGTTCGGGCTTTGTGATCAGTAAGGATCCGGTGCTCTTTTGTTTATTAATTTCAGTATACTGCATACTGATAAACAGTTTGCATTCAGACCAGACTGTACAGATGTCCAGGTTGATCTGGATCCAGACTGGTCGCATGTCCAGGTTGATCTGGATCCAGACTGGTCACATGTCCAGGTTGATCTGGATCCAGACTGGTCACATGTCCAGATTGATCTGGATCCAGACTGGCTGCATGTCCAAGTTGATCTGGATCCAGACTGGCCGCAAAACCCTACTGTTTTACAGCAGTACTCAAATACTGTTCATTCATCTTTTCTGTAACAAAATTTTACACCACTTCCATCTTTTATGCCTGTGAAAACACTTATATTATGCATCATTTTTAAGAACTCATTGAGGGGAAATAGAAACTTACTTTTTAAAAGATAATGTGGTTTACTGATTTTTTCTTACTTAATAAATATCGTTTTGGTGAATTTTCTATGGTTAACATAAGTTATTTCAGACAAAAAATTTGTTCGAAAAATTTGTACTTTTTCACTCTATTCAATAAATCATCTACATAAAAACAGTATGTCTTAGGAACAATTTTATACAATCTGGACTGAAATTTTAGTCAGGAATTCTCCTATTGCAAACACTTTTTTGGCTTCAGGTAAATAAAGATATCTTCAAAAATACCAAAAAAAATCCTCAAAACCACCACAATAAAATGGTGTGAAACTTGTGATTTTGATTAATAATTTATTTAAAAAAAAAAACAACAACAAACTGTTACACAACTGGTGAACCAACAAATATTCCACAGATTTTTAAAAGACAGTGTTAACAATATGAAATGGATAGACAAAACCAGTTTTTCAACAAGAGCTGTCACAGGAGACAGCACACTAGACTATTATGATGATGGATAGTGAAACTGGGCACATCTGAGGAAACTGGAGCTGTCACTGGAGTGTTTGATGACTCCAATGGTGGATGAAGATATTGCACAGTAGCTTGAGTCTGTGTCAAAAATATTAAGTAATAAGAGAGGTAAAGATAAAGAGTATCAAAACACTACATAAGTATAATTCTAAGCAAAAATGGGGCATAATTCATAAAATACTGGTGCACAACTCTTGCCACCATTTAGGATAACTGAGATAGAGTGGAAGTGCATGAAAACTTTAACCTGAAATTCTAAGTAAAATGGGTGGATAATTCATGAAATATTGGTGTGAGATTTATAGCACTTGTGCCATATGATGTGGGTGATGATGAGGAATAACTCTTTTAAGTTTAAAAGAAATCCATCAGGTTATTACAGGGAAATGGAGAAAAAATAGAAAGTGTAAAAAAACCTTCAACCAAGGTGGGGACGAGGAAAGATGTTGATGCTGATGCCCGGGGTGAGTAGGATAGCTCTCCATATACTTTGTATAGTCAAGTTTAAAATGAAAACACCATTCATTCACTCACTTAATGATGTGAACACACTTCAACACTTTTGATGAGTCACAAACATAACATACACAGTAGCATTCACAGTAGCAGCTGTTCCCCAAGTAAAGCTAATAAAAAAACAAACTTCATAAAGAACTTATCGGTGATGCAGATATCATAGTTTTCTATCACATGACCAGCACGTGAATGTAGCAGTTAATGTTGATTGTTATGTAACATTTGGTTTTCCCTAACTATGCTTTCACAATACATGTATACTATACAAAATACATGTTACTATATGGGTTGTAACAATCAACGATAAACATTAACTTGAATTCAAAACAAAAATTAAAAGAATAAAGACATAACTGATCATGTAGAAACAAAAAGTTCAAAAATAAGAATGATATAAATGTTTTATGTCCTCAACAACTAAAAATAAATTCGGAATCTCAAAAAAGTTATTTACCTCAAAGTAAATTTAATCTTATGTTCAATGAATAAAATATGATTTTTTAATCAGTAAGACAAACACAATTTTTTTCTAATTACCAGTCAATTTTTTTAAGGTTTGGCACAACACAAAACAAATTTTTTTGGCAATTTCCTATAATCCTCTATAAATTTAGCTGTTTGACACCTATTATCCCCTGAATATATTTAGTGATTTGACATCAATCAATAATCATAAAATTAAGATTCTTACAAACAAATCAAAGAATAAAGCCATGAAAATACAAGCATCAGTCTACTACGACCAATCTAAGTCATGTCCATTTTGACTAGAAATCTAATACAAGACTTGCGCACAAGTATTTTAGACACCTTAGATACTGTGAAATCATTAATTTTTGTGGGGAACTAATTTTTGTGGATTTCTTGGCTGTGTTTAACCAAGTTGAACAAGTTTTGTCCTCAGAAGTAAAATTCTAAGATTCATATCCCAATGAAACAGCCAATTTTACCAAGACCATGAAATTTTAAGCCCACAGAATTAGATGATTTTACAGTACCTTAACTGTTTGATGGAAGACACATTTTTGCAAATAATTCTTTAACATTATTTAATATTTTCCCTCATTTATATGTAGCCCTGAGATGATAATTATTCATCATTATTCATCATTTTCAATTTGTTGGGTGGTAATCTATATTGTAATCGTCTTTCCATTTGTCAACCTTTCTTCAAAATATTTATTTCTTTTTATTGTCAGCCATTTTGTTGGTTGTTATGGCATCAGTCCTCCTGGAATGTATATCTAAACCAGTCTATTTTCTGCATACAACAGCTGAGAGATGTAAGTAGTTGGCAACAAACACTCGGAATATTCTGTTGAAATTATCTGTGACGTCCCAGTTGATGGCTGCTGCATTGTCTGCCATTGTGTGCCAGACGTGTGGGAATGGTGCTGATATCAAATGTAATACAGGCAGATCTAAAAAATGAAAAATTTAACAAGCTATAATTATGTGAAGTAAATCTTGAACAAAAAGACCATAATAGTAGTTAGATATCAGTTACCAGAATTTACAGTTCAATCATGTATAACAGAAACATTTCTGCTGAATGACTTTGAAAACTGACATGCAAATTTAGAAGGTAAGATTTTCAAACCTTTCAAAAGAGTCATATAATAGGAAAACAGACATGTCCCCAGCAGCCATGTTTTGTTTTGACTTAATCAAGACGTCTGTTACAGTTTTAGTAGAAAGTCACACATTTAACGAACTTTTCTGTGAATTTATTCAAAACTGAAGCATGGTTTAGGAGATGGCTTATGGAGCTTTCACTATTTTTAGCTATAACTACCATGGTAGTTAAGGCAGTTCTGGCAGTTTCTGACAAGATTTTTAAAGTTTTTATTAATTTCAAACTGGGAAAAGTGGCCATTCAAACTCAGTCTAGTGGCCATGCTTACTGACGAGTTGGAATAATTTGGACAATCTTGGTGGAGGGTCACCAAATGAATACTTCAATGAAATGATTTCAATATTAGACCAGTTTCTGGAGGAGATTTCATTTGAAGACTTTTCTAATTCTAGCTATATTGACTCCTTTGCGCAACCAAGCAGAACTGTTTGAACAATTGCATACAGGATCATGCTAAGTTTCATCCATTTACAACCACCAGATCAGAAGAGATGTTGTTTGAAGAAAATGATCACAGGTGGATATAGGGCAGACAGACGGAGAGATGATAAGAAATTACAATAGCTCACATTGAGAGCATTGATTGTGCAAGTGTGAACTGAAATATTCTATGAAG
This sequence comes from Mercenaria mercenaria, assembly GCF_021730395.1. Classification (NCBI taxonomy): domain Eukaryota; kingdom Metazoa; phylum Mollusca; class Bivalvia; order Venerida; family Veneridae; genus Mercenaria; species Mercenaria mercenaria. Next base: position 74,678,317 of record NC_069361.1, on the reverse strand, counting down.
GTATTGTTTCACTGAAATATTTTTAGCTATAAACAAGTGATAAGACTTAGAACATCATTTTTGTAAAATTGAAATAACTTGAAAAAATTTTGTTAGCGGGTTACCTAAGATACATTCCGTCATGAATGATGTAAACACTATTTTAACACCTGATTTCAGAAATTAAGGACAACTTATCTTGCACAACAGAACTGTCGGCAAATGAATATTCTAAACATGTCTGGCAAAATAAAGGTGGAAAGATTGATCCTTACATAGTGTTCATCCCAATAGGCCTAAGTGTAAAAAGCTAAAAAGCTCAGCTGACTGGGTAAGACAATGGGTAGATGGCCAAAAACGTGTTTAATGTGCCAGCACTAGGTGTCCAGTTAAAGCTCGCCCTGGTAGTTCAGATGGAACAGCATAAGACTATGAATATAGAGGTCACAGGTTTGATCCTCAAATGAGGCCAAGGTCTTAGTGATGATTTGACAGAACATAAAGTAGTCCTCCACCTCTGATGGATCTGGGGAAGTTGTCTTTGTTAAGAAAATGACTAGCAATTGTACAGAATGCAGCAACACTGGTTTCGTGAACGGTCTGTCCTTATTTAACTGAAACTCTGCTGAAAAGCAGCATTTAACCCATACTCTAACAGAACATGATTTGCTTTCATATTAAACAAAGAAGACTGAAAGCTATGCTATGATGTAACAATTCACTCTATGTTAAAAATACTATGCCATAGCGTCAAACATTATAGTGGCAAGCCATAAAGAAAATCACAAAAAATAGGCAAATACTTGGTATATAATCATTAAGGATACACCTAATAAACTGTGATTTCATGTAAGAATCAAAACAATATATCAGAAACATTGACATTTTTCTCTTGAACAAAATCATTGTTATTATTCAGATGCATATTATTATATCACTACGTCTGCACCATTGTGATATCATTTCTTTTGCATCTTTATTGCAAGCAATGATTTCATTCAAATGGCAAATCACTGTTTGGGATATATGAGCCGTGCCATGAGAAAACCAACATAGTGGGTTTGCGACCAGCATGGGTCCAGACCAGTCTGCGCATCCGCGCAGTCTGGTCAGGATCCATGCTGTTCGCTTACCTTTTCTCTAATTGCAATACACTTTGAAAGCGAACAGCATGGATCCTGACCAGACTGCGCGGATGCGCAGGCTGGTCTGGATCCATGCTGGTCGCAAACACACTATGTTGGTTTTCCCATGGCACGGCTCATATTATTTCTTGAACAAACAAACAGAAATTTCACCTGGTCTTGCATGTAAGAATGGTTTATGATCATCTTCTATACCACCCCAAGGTCTAGCACTGGAGAAAAGTACTTTATCCTGAACACCTGCTACACGCAAACCATTAGGATTTAAAAGTCCTGCCTTCTTTAATGATTTTTCTGAAAATATGAAAAAAAAATTAAATATACCTGAAAGCATGTATAAATTATGGAATGAAAATTAAAATAAAATTTTAGTGAATTTGCAAAGAAGAACTTCTTAAAGTAAGATACAAAATAAAACAAATGTTAAACAATAAATTCCTTTTCAATTGATATGAGATTGCATCGAAATAATTATGTATGAGCAGACATACATGTACACTTTCATTAGTTTTTAACAACAGTCTATGGTCACCGTGTTAAAATTACAATATTGATTACACTTTTTTGTTCTTGTAAAAGACGACAATCAACTGAATTTTTAAAATCTCATTCTATATGAGCTATTCAATGACAAAATGGGCATATTTAGTCCCTCAGCTGAGAACCTTGACATTTTGATCCTGCTTCTGACCGAGTTTGGTGTGCATACATTTAACAGATTATTAAAAGCTCAAAATTAAAGCATTTTTTTACTTTGATGGCCCAAAAACTATGTAACTATTTAAGTAAACTTAGAGGTCCAGCCAAAGGTGCTAAAGATCAAGTTTGGTAAAAAACTTCATGAGAAGAAGTTGTTTAACAAGAGCTGTCACTATGGTGACAAATGCCCCAGCAGCGCCTTGACCTTTGACCTTGTAACCCCAAAGTCAGTAGGGGTCGTGTACTCGATGAGTACCATCAGCATGTGAAGTTTGAAGGTCCTTGGTGCAATGGTTCGTGACTAAAGTGCCTTCATGCCAAAAGTTAACGTTATGACGAATGAACGAAAGAACTAACGAACGGACGGACAGTTGAAAACTAATATGCCTCCCTTTCGGGGCATAAAAACTTATCAGCTGCTGAAACCCCAAGGGGTCAAACAACACCTTCAAGTGTTCATTAGAAGAGTTTGTTTAACACTTACCATGCTGGACACGTATGATTCTGCCTTTGCGTCCAGTGTAGATCTTGATCAGCCTGCACATCCATGCAGTCTAATCAAGATCTACACTGTTTGCAATTCGGTCAGTATATTTTTTGTCAGTGCCCCTTTTTAAAGGTCAATGTTTACTGTCCAAATTGAAAGATGGACAAGTTCAATATAGAAGATTAGCAGGGTAAGGGTTAAAGGTTTATCTGTTTTTTAGCTCCTGGCTTTGGGGGCCAGGAATAACAATTTGAACAAACTTGTGAGATGTCAATACAAGTATGCTGCAGAACAAGTCTTGTTGAGGTCCAACATCTGATTCATGAAAAATATTTTTTCTATTTTTAGTTCTGGCAGTCCCTAAAAGAGGCAAAGCATAACCTCTTGGACAAATTGAGGGAGGATAATACAAGATTGCTACAGACCAAGCTTAGTGAAAATCTATCCAGTGGTTCATAGGAAGAAATTGTGTAATGGTCTTTTCTATTTTTAGCTCTGGAAGCCAGCAAAACCATTTGAACAAATTGATTGAAGTCCATACAAGGATGCTTCTGCCTAAATATGGGGAAGATCCATAACCTTTTTATCTGTTTTTAGCTCATGAAAAATAGTTGCAGCACCTAAAATAAGTCAAGCAAAACCATTTGGACAAATTTGAGTGAGGACCTCAGAAAAATATGGAAGTAACTATGTATTCACATTTAGACAGCTATGCATCCGCCTATAACAGATGCTCTTTCCTAACAGTACATATCAAGTAGATTGACTTGAAAATTAAATTACCTATTTTCTGTAACCATGTAAAATGAGGATCTGTCTTAAGGAAAAAGTTTTTGAAAACTACATCAGATGTTCCAATCAAATCCAGCAAAACAAAGAGACTCTGAAAATAGAAATAAAGCATTTTATTGAACAAGTTTTGAAATTAATATTATAGCAGTGAAAAATATCAAATATAATTTTCTCTGGTTACAAGCTAACTTTGGTTAAAACCATTCAAAAGGTATAAAATTATGAGAAAATTTGCTTCTTTTACATGTATGATAAATTATACCTTTCACTCTCAAACACCAGAATTTACATTTTCGCCTTGTGAAAACACTGCATCTGGTGTTCACTCAGTGAAAATCATTACCATCTTACTCTAAAACAAACCAATAATTAAAATTTTCTATGGATTAACAAATTCTTTATTTCAAATATTTTGAATGATTCTGAAGGTGTACCTCTTAAGGCAGTCTGGCTACTGACTACATAATCTATTGTTGATTTTTTTAATCATTACTCTATATTATATTCTGACCGATCTTTCCTGGCTCTGAATGGTCTGAGGAGAAAAGGGGCATATTCAAATACAATTTGAACAGCCTCAGAAATTATCTCCTGTAAACAAAACATAGGGTCTGAACACAGACTACCCTTAAGGTAGCGCACCCATACTGACAATCAGAAATTTCTGTTTGCATATTCTTCACATGTGAATTCAGCATTATCTGGTATGAAAGGAAAGCTTGATACTTGCATGAGCAACATTATCATCCGAAAATGACAAAATGCCTTACAAGAGTACATAATTATGTGGAAATTACTGCAAATACAGGTCCACTACCTTAAGATGAACTGATAAAGTCTCTTGTCTATATATTTTCATATGTTTTGAAAATGATGATATTCTGACATAAGTGTAGCAGCAAAACCTTTAAAAGCATTACTGATTTTAACAGCTTTATCAGAGACATTAAAATTAATCTCCTAAGAGAAAGATCTGGAACTGTTAAGAATAAAAGAATAAAACTCTAAATTTAAATGGTGATATTCCCAAAAAGGTTTACCCATTACTACATCTGTCAAACTATCTATTCAAGGGCTTCTTAAAGGCTTTAAAAGCTTTTAGATTTAAATCTTTGTCCTCATAATCAACAAATGGCAAGTGTTTTACATTGATTTCATTTTAAATTCTTGATAAAGATTATATCATACAGTCATGTCATTTCTTCAGCACTTCCGAACTTCTAAAATTTAAAAAAAATCAACTTCTATTTTGATGGTTTTCTTTTTTAATATAAGCCAATTTTGGTTAAACATAAATTTAAAATTCTATTTCGACTTCATTTTTTTCCAGATCAAAGCAACAAGACTATCATATATTATGAATTAGTATCTTTAATGTTGATATTTAAAAAGAACGATATTAAGTACATCTTAAATAGCTCTTCTATTTTACATAGTTTTTCTACATATACTTTTAGTGTACATATCAGCAAAACTAGTCTATCTGTATATAGAAATAGAAGCAGATAGACCGGTTTCGCTCTAAGCCCTAAATGTTTTATGAACACTTTTTGGAGAGCTTTTCTACATAATTTTATAGTTTACATGAGTGTTTTTATAAATACATTTTAGAGAGCTTATTGATAATTTTTAATTATATTTTATTATTTACATGAATGTTCTTTAAAAATACTTTTTCAGAGAGCTTTTCAAGTCTATAAGTGAACTGCTTTGAAATACATGTAATGTATTCTGTTCACTTTCCAGAGAATAGAAATAGCCCTGACCACAGAAGTGGCCCATCATTTAAGAGATCAGTGTCAGTTTTTAAAGGCACTGGCCTCCAGATCGTTCGACAACAACAACAAAATTTTTGTTAGATATCTGGAAATTAATGCTATATTTCTTAAGAATGTTTTGAAACATAATTACTGACAGACTATATGTTACAGAAACACGTCATGAGAATTAGTTGTTTTTACTAATTTTTACAATGAAAATCGAAAAGCGTTTGTAACGCTTTACTCGAGGTAAACTGCCTTGATTATAAATACCGGTATGTATATTTAACACACATTGAACACTAAATCCTCCATAGAGCTATTGGTAGCGACAGCGGAAATTGCCGCAGCAGTCCGGGTTCAATTCCCAATACAGTCATCTTTTTTTTCTTGATTTGGTACTTTTAAAGTAGTTTAGAAACAAAAACTCATATTCTAATGTTCACAATACGACCAAACTTCAATATGAAAGAAAAATAATTTTTAGCCAAAATCTGGTGGTTAGTGCTTTTAAGCAAAAGTAGTGTTTAAAACCTGTTGACTGAACATTTTACTGTTATTGACTGGCCACGTAATCAAAAAATATTATATATAATTTTCAAAGATTTTTTTTCTGTACATGCAAATACAATGAAGTTGTATTTTATTTTTCTTCTCAATAACGAAATCTTTGATGAGGTCATTCCCACGAACTACTGATCAATCAGTTTCAATTTTGGATGGCCTTAGAGAGATTTTCTGCATATTTTTTTATACATGTAGTTTACAGGAGTGTTTTCCACCCTTTTTTTTTACAGTCTATATGAGTTTTTTTCAACCTATTTTTTTTTATAGTTATATGAGTGTTTTTCAATCTATTTTTAGTAGTCTGTATGAGTGTTTTTTATAAATACATACTTCCTGAAACTCACAAAGTTACTTTGTTTTTACTCTTTATTTGCAACTCTAGCAAATGAAAGAATGTGTACATGTTTTTCAAAAATTGAAAGCTTTAATTTCCTCCACCCTTTTTACACACATCTATTTCAGGTGAATTTTTACTTGAAAAATGCGCATAATTCCACTTTAATCAAGCACAAACCTACAGATAGAAATTAAACTCTTTCTTGATTTCTCTGTATCTACTTGTTTTCTATTAGCACTTCAAATGTCTTTCTCCATTAATTATTCAAAGGATAACATTCTTTTTATATAGCTACTGTCTACTGTTTTGAATATTTAATGATATTTACCACTTGCATGTACCCTGTGCTTGTCTAGATGTAGCAGATTATATCTCCTTGTGTTTGAAACATGAAAGCAGGTTATATCACCCTAATTTCAAGTTCCATCGATACCACCTATTCATGTTTTTTTCATGTTAATGCACAAAGATATTGCTGCTGCAACAGAAGCTCATTTACCTAATTGTCACATTGATTTTATTATTAAGGGAGATTCACTTACTAATTAGAATACAATGTCAAACAAAACAGTCATTAAGGCGTGGAGATAATTGTTCAAATTTCCACCCTTTTGTAGAAGCATGATAAATTGCAATTAAAATCCTAATACTCTCTTAGATTTCATTTTTTGGATTTATTTATCAGTTCTGAATTTACAATCCATCTAATGTTCAATGTATTATGAGCAGTAAAACTGTGCATACTTTTTACTAAGTAAAGGGCCATAACTCTTAGTTAGCTGAGTAAATCACAAACAAAACCCAATGTTCTCAACTTCACATGCTGAATAAGAAATTTATAATGTTTCATATCTCTGAATAATGATCCCATGCGGTTTGATGACTCTAGGTGAAATTTTTTTTGAAATATGCATGGACTGACCAATATATGGACATGGGCAAATTCAAGTGCCTCCATAAAAAATTGGTGGTGGTGGGGAGGGCGGATGCACAAAAAGCGGATAGATGCTTCTTCATGTCAATGCAGTTATCTACTTTTTGCGATTAATTGACGATTATCATCAATAAATGGATACAGGATTCACAACAACAGCACTAGTTTCACACAATTTGAGATTTTGCTTTGACTGCAGTAAGAAATGCAAAATTTAAAACATATTATAAACAACATCAACATCTTACAATATTATCTAATCTTTTAGTTCCCGGGTAGTAAGGGTCCTCTGCATCACGTAACCACTTTGCTAAATGCCTGGAACCATAAAGGGAATCTGTTGCAGTCCATTCTTTATACGCTTCCTCACCATCGAAGAAAATCATCTGTATCGTTACATCTTCTGATAAAGGCTGAAAAACATGGTAAAACATTGAACCATTTTCCCACTTTGTAATATATAATGCTTTTCGTGCATATTGACAAACAACATTTGGTTTTATGGACTTTGTGTGGACAGGTAACAAAAACTGAATTTCTTGGGAGAATGTCAGTAAATCACAAAGAACCTTCTGTATAAATAATAAAACAAATTGCATGACTCCACTTAAGATGTCATTTAATCATAAACCATCTAATTTCCATGAAAAACACAGGACAGTTGCTATATCTCATTGCCTACTGTGTTAAGACATTTCACACAGAATTAAGCTGTCATCTTGCTTTGTTCACACAGAACAAACAGTTTCTTGTAAATTTATTTCACTCAGAAACACTTTAAGAATGAAGATGACAAATGGCGTATAGAAAAAAATGTGATGGTTATTTTCCACTTAAAAAAATTATCATCTTAATTGATTGTTATCAACTTGTCTCAGTCTTTCCTACCTGAGAAAGATTTTTATTTATTTATTTATTCTTTTTTATGATACCCTCATTTCAAACAATAATTTATTTTATGTACATGTAGTCAGATAAAATGTTCCTAGATTGTTTTACAAATTCTCTGTTTTTTTAAAAAAACTACCAACTAATTTCAATATCAGAGAATGCAGAGGATGGATGTCTTTAACCTTTTAATCTTTTACCCTGCTAGATTTCTAAAAACGGAATTGGTCCATCATTCATTTTGGGCAGTACCACTTCTTTATCAAAGGGGTGTTCACTGAACATTTACTGACTGAATAGAAAACAGTGCAAACCATGATCAGCCAGCACTTGGTCTGCACTGGTCGCAAAGGCAGATTCTCTTGTCGCCAGCAGACTAAAGGTTAAATGACATATCTTTGGTAAAATGTTCAGTGTACCTAATTTGTGTTTCCCATTCAGGAACTAATACCAGTTGTCATCAAGGAAATAAAACTTTTACAAATTTTTGAATAAAAGAAAAATTTAAATGCTTACTAATTTTCTATTTTCCCTTTTCCTTCTTAAAGAACAGTCCAGTTTCGAGGCAATATCCAACAAAATTGTACACGGAATGGCTGAATCAGTAGCAGCAATAAATGCGTTCCCTTTCCTGTCTGTCATATTTTTCGATTCATAGTGGCATGACAGCACAAGCTTATTTTTAACTTCAGGTTCGTAAGTAACTATAATATTATTGAATTGTTTTGTTCCATATGGTGTATTGTCTGTAAATGTGTCGTCTTCGATATTCCAGTTCAAGTTTTGGAAGTGGTTCTTTATATACTGAAAGACAGAAAACAACACTATATCAGCCAAGTTACAGCAAAAGGACTGCCTCGGAGTAATAATGATGTATACATGATTAAAAAGAATAATTCAAATAAAAATAGTTCTCAAACAGTATCAAAAAGTGCTTTTTGGTCAAGATGACATGCAATTAAAATATCCTATCGCAATAAATCATTAGCTAATTCAAACACAGTAGCTTTCCTGGTATTCAGGTTAATGCCACTGATCGCACATGAGATCAAAACAGAAACAAATACTATGAAAGAATAATCAGTGACTGCCTCCCTTTAAAACTTTTCATTTTTCTTCTCCTGTTCAGATTATTTCCCGTTATAAATCTTTTTCTCCTATTCTTAAGCTATATATGGTCATATCAACAGTTAAGATTCCACACCTACATCATTTTAAATTTTCTGGGGGAAGTTGCAAGTCTGTTAATTCTTTGAAAATATATGAAAAGCTGGAGTTACAAAAACATAGAAATTGCAACTGAACTTTTGTTTATATTCCAGCTGTTATGCAAGATGCCACTATTATGTTGAAATTTTCATTTTTCCACCAATAGGAGAGATCATCGTGACATCACGCATTAACACCTGTTTATCTGGTGGTTGGCAAAACCATTGTTTTTTACATTGTTTATGTATTGGATCAGAATTTTTAATCTTTAATAACTTTTTCGTTTATTTAAGGATTTTAAAAATTAAAAAAATTTTGAAATGCTTACCATTTTCATATTTTCCTATGCAATTATCTTTTTAAAATGAATTACCATTTTAAATGACAGATGACTTTAATAGCGGCGTAGCGATGTTCAAACTTAATAGAAAAACACTGTAAGTTAAGCGTTCATAATTAATCCATTTTACTTCAAAACAATAATTTAAAGTTATTAATAAATTGCATGTTTTATAACCTTTCCATTGATCAAAAAATTATTGATATAATTTGTGTTTTAAGGAAGTTTAAGCCGTTAGAAAAGCATCACTGTTTACAAAAAACATGGACGCTCGGTGTCTGCCCACCCGATCTCTGTCTTATCAGTGCTAAAAATAGAAAATGCAACGGATTTGTATACAAACACGATCTCTCCTATACGACATGGTCAATGTTTCCTCAAATTTAATGTCCTTCTCGGAATAGCGATTTACTAGTTTTTTTTTTAAGGTGAATGTCTATGTTTAATGATGAAAAAAAGGACAGTTCTAAAAATTATTAGGCAATATGCAAGATAGAGTTATAGTTCTTTGCTTACTCATCTAAAGATACTCAACAAAACAGTGTAAAAAGTTAAATTTAATGCTTATACAGTTTTCAAAAATTTAACCAAGAAGTACAAATTTTCTAGACATAAAAAGGATCATAATTCTGACAAAATACATGAGACAGTTGAGATTTTTGTCTTACTAAGTCCCCTACGGATGCTCAGTGCTCTACAAAAAGTTTCAAAGCTACAGCTTAACATTAAGAGCTGTCACTTGATGACAAATGCCCTCGAAACATGCCCAAGAATGCTACAGTTGTCTGCGCAAAATATGCCGGAATAGTTTAGGTATGAATCATTTTGTGACCTTGACCTTTACCTGAGAGATTGGGTCGTAAGTCCAACACATCTTCTCAATGTGGTTAATATTTGTGTCAAATTATTTTCAAATCCCTTGATGAATGGTAGAGTTATGGTCCAGAAAAGAAACAGACCATGTTAACCTTTGACTTCTAAGTGTGACCTTGACCTTGGAGCTAGCAGTCTGGGTCTTGGGCATGACATATCATCTCATTATAGGGAACATTTATGCCAAGTAATTTTAAAATACCTTCATTGAGTTATGGACTAGAAAAGAAACAGACCATGTTAACCTTTGACTTCTATTTATTTATTTGTGTTTTACGGCGCACCAACACAGTATAGGTTATATGGCGCCAAACAGGATTACAAATTTTGGTTTCATATCTCATTTATATCGAAATAAAAACCTGAGGTATGGAATCAAAATTTGCATACCTGCTGGAATCACAAAGTAATACAGCAAAACCAAGTGTTAAGTGAGTCGCCTCTTATGATTATGCAAGAATAAGGCAGTGGTTCCAATTTTTTTCATACACAGATCATCCCAAAACCACATGGGGCTTTGACTTCTAAGTGTGACCTTGACCTTAGAGCTAGGGGCCTGGATCTTGTGCATCACATGTCGTCTCATTATGGAAAACATTTATGCCATTTTTGCCAAGTTATTTCAATATCCCTTGACGAATGGCAGAGTTATGGACCGGACAAGAAACAGACCATATTAACCTTTAACCTCTAAGTGTGACCTTGACCTTAGAGCTAGGGGTCTGGATTTTGTGCATAACATATCGTCTCATTATGATATACATTTATGCCAAGTTATTTCAAAATCCCTTCATGGATGGCAGAGTTATGGACCAGACACGAAACAGACCCTGTTAATCTTTGACCTCTGTGACCTTGACCTTGGAGCTAGGGGGTTGGGTCTTGCGCACGACACATCAGCTCATTATGGCGAACATTTACGCCAAGTTATTTCAAAATCCCTTCCGGATTGCAGAGGTACAGCCTGACTGACGGACGGACAGTACGATTTTGATATGCCCACCTTTAGGGGCATAAAAATGATAATTTTCAAGAAAATGACCATAACAACAATATTAAATCATTGATTTTTTTTTAAATCATACAAACTCATAATATATGACTATGGAACTTGGTGGAGCTTTTGCGTAAATACGTAAAGATCACATATTAATGACAAAGTCTTGACTTTTAAACGAGTATCTAAGACGAGTATAGAATAATTTTCCTCAGATTATGAAGCAATTGTCTGCTAGTCTGACAATCTGGAAATATATTATATTCAATTAACTAACATTCCCTGATTCTCTTTCACAGGAGGGGAAAACTTTGACATTTACATTGCCGCCTGAATGGTTCCCGAATGGATTAATTGTTATTTATTTGTATGGATTCTACTTAGTTCTTGTAATAATGATGTAGTATGCTCATGGCTCCAAGTGTATTATTTTCTTAAAACTCAATACATTAATTCAACTTTTTCTTCATTTTTTTAAATACAAAACCTGGCTTATTAAAAACATCAGCCCTTTTTGTTTTTCCAGGTTAGATGGGCCAATATTGACAAAAATTCAGAAAGTACAACATTCATCAACAATAAGTCAAAACAAAACTAACTAATATTTCCATTAACTGTGTCTTGGCAGTAAAAAAAGTATTCCAAAATGGTTAGAAAACTTTACAGAAAGTTTACTCATTCTGACAGAAAAAAAGAGTGTTTAATTGTATCACTACTCAAAACAGACAACTAGATTTTTTTGTTTCAAAACTAAACAGGTTTGACTCTAGGACAAGTGTTTAACAACTCTTAAATTGTTAAATAGAATTTTAAACAAATGAAATTCAGGCTAGAGTTCACTGTAATCTTGAAATTTTGCCTACTAAACCTTAAATCAACTAGGGTCATCTTAAATCATTCTATGAAGTTTGAATATACCTCCTCCTTTTCAAAGTGTGGGGAGGGGTATCAAAATAACACTTGCCATTGATTTATACAACTGACTGAAAGAAAAATGCAGTGCTGCAATGGAATTCAATTCTGCAAAATTCATGCAAACAGCCTGAGATATAAAGGTTTAATACTTTATGTGACAAAAAAGACAAAGCAGGAAAATTCATGCAGACTTACTGACCTTTTAAACCTCTTAACTCAGAATGAAAGGAATGACTGATGGATTTACTAAATGTAATTTATAGATCTCTAAGCTCCAAAAGCAAAGCTCTTATCTTTGCGAACAGCTTTTATTGTGAATCCCCCCACCCCTTCAATTAGCAACTGAATCAATCTTTTTTTTTTTTACTTTTCATATGAGTATGAATTACACTGGTTTGATTAAAATGTAGGCACATATATTTCATACTAATCATACTTAAAACTAGAATGTTGATGCCCGAAGGGCAACAATGCCAAGCCCCTAATGTTTCTTGAAACAGCGCTCAATGACTCAACAATTTGAGCCAATTAAAAATAAAAGCTTCATACATTTTGAAGTCAAAGTTACAGCCAAAAGAACATCAGAATCTGATTATGAAAACTGGCACCTTATTGTGGCCTTGACCTCTGAGATAAGGACAAGTGTCCTGTGGCAATACTTTGTTTCTCTGAGGTAATTATTTCTGCCAGATTAAAGTTTTTCTAGTTTTAGTTCTAGCTTCCACTAAATAGCATCACACAGAACAATTTGGAAAAACAATTTAAGAGGTCCAAGCAGGAATACTACAGACCAAGTTTGTTGAAGGTCATAGAAACTGTCCATGAGAAGAAGTTGTTCTTAGCTCTTGAGGCCCTTAAAAGGGGTTGAGCAGAACAATTTTATCATAATTTCAAAGAGGTCTATGCAAGGATACTATATGTCCTGTTTGGCGATCCATCAAAGAAATCATGAGAAGTGTATAAAGTTTTTTTTTTCTTTCTAGTTTTAGCTGTGATTGCCAAACTGAACCATATAAAGAAATTGGACAGAGATCAATGCAAGGATGCTGAAGATTAAGTTAAGTTAAGAGCAAATTACAGTGTTTAATGAGAGAAACTGTTGAATGATTTCTCTTTTCTAAGCTTTGATGATTTCTAAAAAGGGGCCAAGAAGAATTTGAACACATTTGAAAGAGGTCTAAAATGCATGGATGCTACAAACCAAGGTATGTAATGATCCACCAGGACAAAACAAAGAGGCCATGGAATTTCAGATTTTATTCTTCATAAGCTACATATCAGGCAAGTTTCATTTCAATAAATCAATCCAAAGTAAAGTGAATTTAGCAGGAACCATGTTTTTTTATTATTTTTAGCAGCATTGACCTTAGGCTCAACAGCATATTAAGGACGTACGCTATAATCCGGGGTGAAAATTTTCCCAATAATAGAATTTCAAACTTTGGATATTGAACGACAATCATCTAAGAAACAACTAGAAATGAGTCCATGGGACACAGATGCCCCCACTATATGACAAAGGACACACATTTTTTCCTAGGTCAGGGGCCATAACTCCTACAAGACTGAATGAATCCAGACGCGAAACCCCAGGTGAACAACTGCACATGCTGACCAACATTCCTGTAAACTCTGGTGACTGTAGCTCAAATAATTTTGGAGCTACGCTCAACACAACATTAAAATGACCAATTTTTAACTAAGTCAGGGGCCATAACTCCTACACGACTGAATGAATCCGGAAGCGAAACCCCAGGTGCATAACTGCACATGCTGACCAACATTCCTGTAAACTTTGGTGACTCTAGGTCAAATACTTTTGGAGCTATGTGTGACACAACATTAAAATGACCAATTTTTTACTAAGTCAGGGCCCATAACTCCTACATGACTGAAAGAATCCAGACGCGAAACCCCAGGTGCACAACTACACTTGCTGACCAACATTCCTGCAAAGTTTTGTGACTCTACCTCAAATACTTTTGGAGCTAGGCGCGACACAACATTTTCGAAAGGACGGACGGACAGACGGACAAGGGCAAATCTATCTGCCCCCCCTCAAAGTGGGGGCATAAAAATCATAGGTCACCAGTGGTGAAAAAGAGTTATCTGCCCTTGAAAATGCCATTTTCCCCAAAAATGCCATTTTCAAGGGCAGATAACTCTTTTTCAATACCGATGACATATGATTTTTATCGCATATTTTTGTTTCTTAGATGATTGTCCTTTAATATCCAAAGTTTGAAGAAATTCTATTATTGGGAAAATTTTCGCCGATCTCATATACAGGGAAGATCTGCAAAAAAGCTTGACTGTAGATGGGGCATGAGAAAGATGGTTTAACATAAATTCCATAAAATTTAGTTGTAGACTTTTGCAGAAAATACACAAGAGGAAAACATTCTAAAAGTAAGAAACAAAACTTAATTAAATAGAATCCTTCGGGATTAATTTTGTCAGCAAATTTTTTTATGGTTTTGGCAAAAACAGATTATATTTTTTTAAAACAAATATTGAAATAATTGTTTTAACAAAATCATTTTGTGCTTACATGTAAACCTACACATGTCTACAGCACTTCCACACATTAGTTTCCAGTCCTTGGCTATGGCCTTGCACAATAAACATTCATAATTAGAACTATCAAACATGTTTTATATAATCTATATCAAATCAAATAACATTGGAATGTGTTTCAAATTACTGACACCCCTTTTTGCCTGCCTGATAAAGAGTCAGGTTTAAGTCCTTTCTATAATTTCCATTTAAGGCAATGGACTGCCCATAATGGCAGTTGGAAATTTTTTTGCAATTACATGCATGCAGAGAGTGCCAAAATGGCATACAGAGAATACCTATAATTGAACAGAAACTGACGATTGTCATAACAAGTCCATAACCTTATCACTAATGTTTTAACTGCAGACGTAAATGAACAGTTTGTATTGGAACATGTTTATTTTTGGATATCGACAGTTTTAAAAGAAACTTTTTCAAATTGTAAATGGTACATTTTTAATGTGCTAAGTTGTATTTTGTTATTACAAATTTTTGCTTGTTTGTTGGTTTATTAGTTTTTATCAAATAAAATTACTTATAGGCAAATGTTTTGCTTTGTTGTTACCCTGTTTGCTAATTGAAAAGGCAATCTAACAGTATTTTATTTAAATATTTTTAGAAAGCAATTATCCCTGTCCAATATGTTATGACACTGTTAATAAAATTATTTTGGCATCCTTATAAGAGATTAGTGCTCTGCCTGCCAATCCTTCTCTGGATAAGAAACCCTAGATTTGACCTTCAATTATAAGAGACTGCCTCACTCCCACCATTTATCAAAAGTAGTCCTGCACTTTTCCAATAAACAACTGGCCACTTGACTTTCGCATCAAACAAAACCAAAAAAAAAAAAAAAAAAATCTTTCTAATCTCGCAGTCTACAAAAATCCGTAACAAATGTCAGGCAGTTGCGCTTTTACATTATCGTCTAAACGGAACAATTACATGATTTTCTGAGAATGATAGATGCTCCTAAATTGATCAAATAGCAATTAATTATTTCAAATGGTTTCAACTCCCTAAAGGAACGGAATCACAGTGACACTTACGTAGTGTTTACATTAGCAGGATTATATTCGTTCTAATGGCTATGATATGACGTTACATTCCCCCCACACTTGCTGTAATTCTCTCAATAAATCAATCTGCATGCATTTTACTTCATATCGGAGCTAATTTCCATTCTTGGAAATGGGCAAAAATTGGCGCAATTATTTCATTTGTAACAGCTCTCCAAGCAGTAAACAAGTGGTTTCCCTAAAAATTCTATCAAAGTAAGGATAATGATATGACTAGGAGAGTCAAAGTCAACTGAGGAATGGCATCAAATTATTGTGTTTACACATCCGATTTAAGCAAATAATGGGGGGTAGTTTCCTCAAAAAAGAGCTTTTGATTGGTATGCCAACGGGAATATGCAACATTTAACAATAGTTCTATTTTAAAGAACTTGTAGTGTAACTGGTGAAACATCAAAAGAGGCAAAAAAAAAAAACCAACAACTATAGTATCAAGCTGATTTTATGACATTTTTACAAATGATTCACTTGTCAATTATTTTTCTTCTTACAGTTAATCTTTATAAAAATATAAATGTTATCAGATCAATAGGTACACAGTGGTTGCCATTTATTTGTGGTATGACTTTTCGTTATGTATGCCAGATCAAGACTTTATTTTTTGTTATACTGGCACATGATATAACAACATCACACCATATTTTTAGATGTGCAGACCATGCCTCAACATCAATCATGTTCTTTAAATGTGCAGAACTACCTGTAACTGCAACATTTGTTAAACATGCAAAACTACCTTAACATCACATTTTTTAAATGAGCAAAACTACCTTAAGACTAAATTAAAGACTAAGAATATATCTACTACATTGTCATTCACATATTGAATATTATATCCAGATATAAAAGAGAAAATAACTCATCAATCACAGACTTATATTTTTTACTTTTGAATATTTATTCATAATTTGTCTGCAAAAAAAAGTGGACAATGAAAAGCAGAGTGGTGCCGCCAAATAAATCAGAGGAAGTATGGTAATCATTTAGCCGTTTTAGCGAGCATATGGGCGAAAATTGCCGTAGCTGAAAAACCAATTTATCTGAAGCTCCGTATGAACATTATAAATCATCTAAAAATCTTGAGGACAATTCTAACAATCAGGTGATTATTAGACACAGCACTCTCTGTGATTTATATCATTGTTTTATGAAAAACGTAACAGAATGATCATCCATCATGTTTTTAGCCTTTAAAAGAATGTTCAGATGCCATGTTTTGCTTTAAAGATGAGTGCCACGAAGTTTTTATAAAAAATGTCTTCTGCCTGAATCACGGGAATGTTAGAGCAACAGGAAAAATTCTTGAAACACGCCTTAAATCAACGGTTTTGAAATGTCAGTGACTCCCTATGGAAGGAAATTTAGTGAGGCAGTCTGTCAAAATTCTAATATACTGAGTTCCCTAATATGATAAGTTTTGATTAACTCATACTGTATATATGATCCAGTATCAAGTGATTCCCAGGTTTCTCTTCAAATATAACATAATACTGTTGATATTATACATTGTTTTAATGGGGTATTTTCTATTGTAAATTTACCAAAAATTAAACAAGAGACCTAAATGGGCCCAAGTCATTCACCTGAATTAATAAATGTGAAGTTGGCTAAGCATAAAGTAGCATATCGTCAGCCTCATTCGGAAAGGACCTGCATTTTTGTCAAAATTTTTTAATTAATTTTCGAAAAGGTAAAGTGTTCCAACATCTTTTGTGAAGATATTGGATACAATAAGCCAATCGCAAAGGTAAACAAGAGGGCCCTGAAGGCCCTGTATCACTCACCTGACCTACTGACTTAAAGATCAAGTCATCAAGATTAACATTCTGACCAAGTTTCATTAAGATATGGTCATAAATGTGGTCTCAAGAGTGTTAACTAGCTTTTCCTTTGATTTGACCTGGTGACCTAATTCTGACTCCACATGACCCATATTCAAACTTGACCTAAAGATCATCAAAGTTAACATCCTGACCAAGATTCATGAAGATACAGTCAAAAATGTGACCTCTAGAGTGTTAACAAGTTTTTCCTTTGTTTTTTTGACCTGGTGACCTAGTTTTTGATCCCACATGATCCAGATTCGAACTTGACCTTGAGGTCATCAAGACAAACATTCTGATTACGTTTCATAGAGATATTGCCATGAATGTGGCCTCTACAGTGTTAACAGGCTTTTCCTTTGATCTGACCTGGTGACCTAGTTTTTGACCTCAGATTACCCAATATCAACCTCATCCAAACTTTTATTGAGGGTAACATTCTAACCAAGTTTCATTAAGACTGGGCCAAAATTGTGACCTCTAGAGTGTTAACAAGCTTTTCCTTTGATTTGACCTGGAGACCTAGTTTTTGACCCGACCTGACCCAGATTGGAACTTGACCTAAGGATCCTTCAGATTAACATTCTGATCAAGTTTCATTAAGATATGGTAAAAAATGTGGCCTCTAGAGTGTTAACTAGCTTTTCCTTTGATTTGACCTGGTGGCTTGGTTTTTGACCCCACATGACCCAGATTCAAATTTGATCTAAAGATCATCAAGGTTAACTTTCTGACAAAGATTCATGAAGAAACAGTCATAAATGTGACCTGTAAGTGTTATAAAGTTTTTCCTTTAATTTTTTGACCTGGTGACCTAGTTTTTGACCCCATTTGACCCAGATTCGACCTTAGCCTAAAGATCATCAAGATTAACATTCTAAGTAAGTTTCATAGAGATATTGCCACAAATGTGGCCTCTATAGAGTGTTAACAAGCTTTTCATTTGATTTGACCTGGTGACATAGTTTTTGACCCCAAAAGACCCAGATTTGAACTTCACCTATAGATCATCAAGATTAACATTCTGACCAAGTTTCATTAAGATATGGTCATAAATGTGGCCTCTAGAGTGTTAACTAGCTTTTCCTTAGATTTGACCTTGTGACCTAGTTTTTGACCCTACCTGACCCAGATTTGAACTTGACCTAAAGATCATCAAGATTAACATTCTGAAAAAGTTTCATTACTATAAATTAATAAATGTGACCTCTAGAGTGTTAACTAGCTTTTCCTTTGATTTGACCTGGTCGACCTAGTTTTTAACCTTACATGACCCAGATTCGAACTTGACCTAAAGATCATCAAGATTAACATTCTGACCAAGTTTCAGGAAGATACAATTATAAATGTGGCCTCTACAGTGTTAACAGGCTTTTCCTTTGATTTGACCAGTCCTGATGACCTAGTTTTTGACCCCAGATAACCCAATATCAAATTCATCCAAGATTTTATTGAGGGTAACATTCTGACCAAGTTTCATTAAGATTGGGCCAAAATTGTGACCTCAGTAGAGCGTTAACAGTCAAATTGTTGACGACGGACAACGGACACAGGGCAATCACAAAAGCTCACCTTGAGCACTTTGTGCTCAGGTGAGTTAAAATTGTCACATGAGGAAAGGACGTATAATAAATTTCATCGACATGCAAAAAGGGCGTGTTTGCAATGAAAACGCCATTTTACATAAGTTACTTAGTTTTGAATGTTTGTTAAAATAAAATGCAATAAATGAAGCATCTTTGAACTCTTTTAAATCTTATTCAAGCAGCAGAATAGTGTGGTTTTTAAGACAGTTTTTGCATATATGTCTTTTTGATGCTGGTTTTTTCAAAATGTATACTTTTATTTGCAGATACGCTGTTTTCGAATTTTTGTTTTTTGTGTCTCCTGAAAAATTGGCATTTTGCAGGTATGTTCTGAGGCCCGACAATATTTTAATATTCAAAAATCTTAATTCAGAGGATGTTATACAAAATCCTTGGCAGCATTTAAGCCTGAAACCCATTGTTTATTGCTCAGTATGTACATTTGTAGTGTCCCCTTAAATAGTAATTCTGAGTAGCCCATGCAAGCACTTTTAAATGATCTTACCCCTGATAACAGTTTGTCATGCCCGGGGAGAACAACTTCCAAGAGATAACATTTTGCATTCTCATGATAGCCTTTTGGCTTGCCAATGACAGATTTTGGCTTAACTAGTAATAATCTTTTACTTTGTTCAAGATAACCTCTTGGCTTGGCCATAATAATCTCTTTGACTTGATAGTGATAACCTCCTTTTAGCTTGCTTATAATAATCATTTGCCTTGCCCATGATAACATTCGACTTGCTAATAATAAACTATTACCTTGCCCATTATAACATTTGACTTGCCAATAATAACCTTTTGCATTGCCCGTAGTAACATTTTGCCTCGACCATAATAATCTTTTGGCTTGTCCATTTATAATCTTTTACCTTGCCCATGATAACATTTTGCCTTGCCTGTAAAACCTTTTGACTTGCTAGTAATTAAACCTCATTTTGCCCATGAAAACCAATTGGCTTTCCAGAAGATTAGACTTGCATTCAGAATTTGTGGTCACGATGCCAATCCTTCAAACTGTTTACTACTACTAAAAGGTTGACATATAGTAAAATCCTGCACAGACCTGTTGAAACTTCAGATAAAAAGGCATAACAATATAACGGCAAATCAATATACACTTGTCCTATTAATTGTTACACCATTTCCCATGGGACTCATTTCTAAGGACAACTTCGCTCTTAATTTTCCCAGTAATACAGAATACAGTATTTGCAATTATTATCAAAACTGTTCTGATAGTTGATTTTTTTGTTTTATTTTGCGATACAGTAAACATCGCTAATAAGGAACAGCTTGGGACCTCTAAAAATTGTTCCTTATAACCGAGGTTCCTTATATTTGTATAGCGAACTAGTTCCTTGTAACAGAGGTTTGTGTAACGTAAACAATTTGTATAGCGAACACTGTTTGACTGACGTTTGAAAAGGGCTATTACCTTCCGGGCCGACCATAAATCTTTATGTGAGAAAGTTGCAAGTTTCGTACCGGTCCTTTTCTGGAGAGATAGTAAGGTAAACTGCCTACACGAATGTGACTGAAATAGTGTTGAAGCACTGCGTTAAACCTTAACTAAGCCAAAATGTACCTCGGTAAGAATGACTGTAATTTGTGTTTATTTTTTGTCGGTTATTTCTGTCTTCTTTTTAGAGAGCACTACATTATGACTATACAATATAATGTTGCAGTTTCGACCCTTACCTTGCTCAGGACTGCATGTTATGTGAATTGGCATCAATAGTATTGTTTTGTTTGGTGTTTAACGCCATTTTTCAACAGTATTTCAGTCATATAACGGCTGGCAGTTAACCTAACCAGTGTTCCTGGATTCTGTACCAGTACAAATCTGTTCTCAGCAAGTTCACTGCCAACTTCCCCACATTAATTATCAGAGGTGGAGGACGCATCAATAGTAATATAAAACAAGAGCACCGCCTTGCGGGTGCAGATGCTCATCTGATTTTTTTGTCTCTGTATAATAGATACATTGTCATACCCATGATTTTCTAAGTCCAAAAGGGGCCATAACTCTTGCAAACAAGAGGACAGTGATGGTCCTGAATCGCTCACCTCTTCCCACATGACCCAGTTTTGAGTATGACGTCGTTTTTTCTATTATCTGACATAGTGACCTATTGTTTGAGCTCATGTGACCCAGTTTTGAACTTGACCTAGATATTATCAAGATAAAAATTCTGACCAATTTTCATGAAGATCCATTGAAAAATATGGTCCCTAGAGAGGTCACAAGGTTTTTCTATTATTTGACAAATTGACCTAGTTTTCGAAGGTACGTGACCCTGTTTTGAACTTTACCTAGATATCATCAAGGTGAACATTCTCACTAATTTTCATGAAGATCTCACGAAAAATATGGCCTCTAGAGAGGTCACAAGGTTTTTTCTATTTTTATACCTACTGGCCTAGTTTTTGACCGCATGTGACCCAGTTTCGAAACTGATCTAGATATCATCAAGATGAACATTCAGATCAATTTTCATGAAGATCCATTGAAAAATATGGCCTCTAGAGAGGTCAAAAGATTTTTCTAATTTTAGACCTACTGACCTAGTTTTTGACTGCAGCTGACCCAGTTTCAAACTTGACCTAGATATCATCAAGATGAACATTCAGACCAACTTTCATACAGATCCCATGAAAAGTATGGCCTCAAGAGAGGTCACAAGGTTTTTTTTATTATTTGATCTACTGACCTAGTTTTTTAAGGCACGTGACCCAGTTTCAAACTTGACCTAGATATCATCAAGGTGAACATTCTGACCAATTTTCATGAAGATCCATTCAAGGGTATGGCCTCTAGAGAGGTCACAAGGTTTTTCTATTTCAAGACCTACTGACCTAGTTTTTGATCGCAGTTGACCCAGTTTCAAACTGACCTATATATCATCAAGATAAACATTCAGACCAAATTTCATGCAGATCCCATGAAAAATATGGCCTCTAGAGAGGTCATAACATTTTTTCATTATTTGACATACTGACCTACTTTTTGACGGCATGTGACCCACTTTCGAACTAGACTTAGATATCATCAAGATGAACATTCTGACCAATTTTTATGGAGATCCATTCACAAGTATGGCCTCTAGAGAGGTCACAAGGTTTTTCTATTTTTAGACCTACTAACCTAGTTTTTGACCACACATGACCCTGTTTCGAACTTGACCTAGATATCATCAAGATAAACATTCAGACCAACTTTCATACAGATCCAATGAAAAATATGGCCTTTAGAGAGGTCACAAGGTTTTTCTATTATTTGACCTACTGACCTAGTTTTTGACGGCACGTGACCCACTTTCGAATATGATCTAGATATCATCAAGACGAACATTCAGACCAACTTTCATACAGATCCCATGAAAAATATGGCCTCTAGAGAGGTCACAAGGTTTTTCTATTTTTTGACCTACTGACCTAGTTTTTGACCGCACATGACCTAGTTTCGAACTTGACCTAGATATCATCAAGATGAACATTCTGACCAATTTTCATGAAGATCTTTTGAAATATATGGCCTCTAGAGAGGTCACAAGGTTTTTCTATTTTTAGACCTACTGACCTAGTTTTTGAAGGCACGTGACCCAGTTTCGAACTTGACCTAGATATCATAAAGATGAACATTCTGACCAACTTTCATAAAGATCCCACAAAAAATGTGACCTCTAGAGTGGTCACAAGCAAAAGTTTACGTACGCACGGACGACGGACACCGCGCGATCACAAAAGCTCACCTTGTCACTTTGTGACAGGTGAGCTAAAAAGCAATGTAGAGTTACGGTAGTTGCTGTGCAGAGTTAGCTTTTAATGATGAATAACAGCTCCAAGTTTTAAAGCAATAGCTTTGACCATTAAGGAGAGAAGTTTACCTAAACGCAAAACTTAACCAAGAAACCTGATATTTTCTAAGTCCAAAAGGGGCCATAATTCTTGCAAAAAAGCAGGATGGAGTTATGTTTTTGCTGTAAAGAGTCAGCTTTTGATAGTGAACAAGTGTTGCAAGTTTTAAAGCAATTATAGCTTTGATAGTTTAGGAGAAAAGCTGACCTAAACATAAAACTTAACAAAGAAATCTGATTTTCTAAGTCCAAAAGGGGGCATAATTCTTGCAAAAAGGAGGGTGGAGTTATGTTTCTTGCTGTACAGTGTCAGCTTTTGATGGTGAACAAGTGTTGTAAGTTTCAAAGCGATGGCATTGATAGTTTAGGAGAAAAGTTGACCTAAACATATAACTTAACCAAGAAATCTGATATTTCTAAGTCCAAAAGGGGCCATAATTCTTGCAAAAAACAGGATGGAGTTATGTTTCTTGCTGTATAGAGTCAGCTTTTGATGGTGAACAAGTGTTGCAAGTTTTAAAGCAATAGCTTTGATAGTTTAGGAGAAAAGTCATGTTCATTAAACAGAAAGTATTGTCTACGCAAATTTACAACATGGGACATACATGCTGGCTCTAAATGTTCACAACTGTTTTAAATTCATGGGTAAACTTGCAAACCTGCGGACATTATAGTGAAAATAAAACCAGTCATGAACATTGTGTAAACACTATCAAATGTACACTAAATTATTACAAAACAATGTAAAAACGAAGGAACATTTTCTCTTATCATCTCATTTGTATTCTTATCTCAAAGAAAATTTTAGTTCAAAAATTTTACAATATTCATGTAAAAATAAATCTTCAAGTAGTCAGATATTCAGGTCAAAATATTAACATTAACATTAAGCATGCAGTATCTTGAATAAAAAAGCACCATAATTTATTTAACAAGTTTTCTTACAGAAATTTCACATTTCAATACTATAAATTTTGTATTCAAATTTCACACAATTCTGGAGAAAAAAAAGCTGTCACATTTCATGATGCTATAACAACAGTAGCGCCTGAAGTAACAATTAACCCTTGGAAGTCGCAGATAACAAGGCCTATAATGGACATATCAAGTATCCTCGTATAGGAGAAACTCTGTACTCGGGTTCATCATTAGTATATTAGATTTAGTTAATAAGGCACGAAAACATCATTGCTGGATGCCAATTTGTCACTTATAATTATGGCCAAAAGTACTTAAGCAGAGCAAGCCAGATTGATTGATCGTTATACTTTTCAGAACAAGAGTACAACACAATTAAAACTATCAGAAATTCATCACCGCTTTTTTGAAAAAAAAAAAAAAACAAAAAAACACTAAAATTTTAGCTTCCAACAGTGCTAAAGCATTAAACAGTACAAATTAAAATTTAAATGTTTCTAAAAGCCTGCATAATGTGCTTCTGTATCTGAAATTTTCTCAAGAGTGACTTAAATCTACAATCTGATCCACTACATCTGTATCAGGTTTTTTTTTTTTTCATTAAATTGTAGCTTTGATTTTCAAGATCTGGATATAAGCTTTGCGTCATTTTATGTCCCTAGGGGTGGTGGTAAGCTTTTTGAAGTTTTAAGAAATCTTTTATAATTTTAATTTTAAATTTTCCCTGCCAGTGGGTAAATTTCTGGCACATAATTTGTTTTGGAAAAAATAATTTCCGAATTTTATGAAAAAACAAAACAAAAAAAAAACACAATATCAAAGAGAAATTAAAATAATATTTTCTACCATTTGGTCAAAGACAATCATGAATTTTTAGAAAAGAGTATTTAAATAACAGTTGGTTTTGCATACCTGTTGAACTTTACTGTGACTGTCGGTGTCCGGCATTCGAGGAACAAGCAGAGGCCCTGCTAGAGACCGCAATTCTGCATTTTTGTAATCTTCATTACTGGAAATGTCGGAGGCCAAGATACGAAGCTCCTTAGTACTACTAAACTTCATACGCTGATTGAGCTACAAAATATAAGAAAAAGGATTCAAATAAAAATTTGTTCAGTAAAAAATTTGCTCAAATGCACTACCTTAATGGTAGTGGTGACATTAAGGAAGCTGCTCACATGCTAATCTATCTCAAGAAGGTTACCAGTAGTAAAGAGTTTATGGCAGTATGAGATATTAAACATTGACTAAAACACTTGGAGATAGTATCAATTCCTTCTTTATTTGGAATTTTATAGGACACTTAATGCTATGCTGTCTTCACTAATTCTCAGCAGATAACTTCTAATCAGACTTTCCAAGTAATTCCTGTTACTGAATGTTAAGGTAATAAATGTGTCTTTGATATGAGCTATTATAACTAGAGCTATCACTGAAGGTGAAAAATGTAACCCCCTCCCCCCACACATGCACTTACACAGTACACTGCAATTTGATGCACACAAGATTGCATAATTATGTGGACTGCATGTATACAGACTCTATGTATATAGTATAGTAACAAAAAACAAAGTCCCATAACTCTGCAGAATATTTTTCTGAAAGAACCTAACATGCACCATGCACAAGTAAGGTTGGTACTGATCACTTGTGTGAAGTTTCATTAAATTGTGTCAAGGGGATGTCAAGAATTGGTGTGCACAAGATTGTGTCTACGGACAGATGGACAGACAACCTTTAACAAGTATACCCCACTTACAACTTTGTTGTTCGGGGGTACAACAATCTAGTGAGGTGTAAACTTTTGGTTTATAGATTTTACTACAAAAATATTTATATTTGGGAGTCTTCATCTTTCTCACAGCTAATAAAAATTTGATCAAATTTGAGCAAACCAAAAAAAAATTGAAGAAATAATGTTGTACTGAGTGACAATATGGATTCAGAATTTTGAAATACCTGTTAAGTTAAAATTAAAACTAGAGCTGTCTGTTAACATCGCGCTTGACTACTGGAAAAATTGATGGAAGTATGGGGTCAAAATATTACCAGAGATTTTCAGACAAAAGAAGAAAAATAGATAAGACAAACAATGCATGTACCTGTATTTTGTGAATCTGGATAAGTCTTGCATTATATGGAAATGTGTAACCATGATGGTAAGCAAGTGTTTAAAGTTTCAAAGCCATATATTAAACAGTTTAGACAAAATATGAACATGGTATGCAAAACATAACTAATTTCCAAGTCCAAGAAAGGCCACAACTGAGCTAAAGTTCTTGTCCTAGTTTTGTAGTCTTGCCTACATAATTATGTTGACTATGATGCTAAAGAAGTGGTCAAAGTTTCAAAGCCATCTGACAAACAGGTTAGGCAAAATATGGACTGGTATGAAAAAATTAACTGATTTCCAAGTAAAAAAAGGGCCATAATTCAGCCAAAATAGTTGACAGAGTTATGTACTCTTGCCTACAGATGGAGATCATAATGGTAAACAAGTGTTCAAAGTTTAAAATTCACATGTCAAATAGTTTTTACAAAACATTGGACCTGTACGCAATCTGATCCAATTTCCAAGTCCAAAAAGGGCCATAATTCAGCCAAAATATTTGACAGAGTTATGTACTCTTGCCTACAGGTAGAGACTGTTATAATTTATAATTAAACTACTGTTCCAAGTTTGAAGTAAATATCTTCGATGGTATACAAGATATTACTATTTCATAAAAACTTTAACCAACGCCGAAGCCGGGATGAGTATTATTTACAATAGCTCTCCATATTCTTCAAGTTCTAGTCAAGCTAAAAATATATGAGTACCGGTATATGAATTCTTCCCTGTGGCAGTCACCATTTTCGTGTTACCCGCTATAGTTTAAACGTGAATATCAATATATCAATACTTGGGTCAGCCAGTGGCGTGATATGCAAACATGATTTATTTGCATAATTTATTACCGTATTAGTATATAACAATAACATATCTTTAGCATGTATGCTTATTTAATCACAATATGTAACAGCAAGTCATCCTTACATAAACAGCAAATTTTAATGTTTCATTTATTATTGCATAATATTATGATCTACTCATTAATTTTAAATGCTAACATGACAATGTACTTTTGTAAATAATTTAACATGCAGTCTTTTATGTCCCTTGTCAGCAGATGAACACAGGCCATAATATATTAATTGCTTGATGATCATACCTGCACATCCCAGATTTTTCATATAAAAAAACACATATTTTTTCTTGTTTGTAAAGAAAATACTTTCAAAAAAGTGTTATCTGTTAATTTAACTAGGAATTTTTCTACAGCTCCAAAAAGTGCAGGGTGCTGCTAAAAAGGGACAGGGTGCATTTTCAAAATCATTTTAACAGAAAATGAATGCTTTTTTTTGGGGTGGGGGGTGGGTGGTTGGGGACAGTGGGGGTGACCAGGTTAGGGTACAAAACTTCACATGTTGATTATAAATATTGACGGAAAATTAAAAATCTAAAAAAAAAAAAAAGACACCGGGGGGCGTATAACATAATACATCTCTTCCGGCGTATAAAAAGTAATGCACTAAATGAAATTGGTCTCGGATCATTTCCAGCCAGATAACAACTCAGAACACAGTTCCAATTATTATGCTTCAAACTTTTTACTACATTAAAATAATAGAGAAGTTTCAGCAGAAATATCAATTTAATTATACCCATACTGTGAATTCAAAAAATTTTGTAAGCATGGTTCTGGCAAAAACAGCTAGTTTGTAGGGATATGTAATCATGGATTTCAATTTTTTTAAGGAACATTTAATGAATGGGAACTTACTTCTTTGTTGGATTAAATTACGTGGATTTCACAAAAATATGCCCCCAACAAATATAAATGATTTTACTGTATATAATTTCTGATGTTTAAGCACAGAAAACTACAAGTGTCTAAGGTTTTTACATAATTGTGATATTTATATATATATCTGCAAGTGTGACTTGTATGTGACACACTGAAATGTATAAATAAATTAAGACATACTGATGTATTAAAAAACATTCCACCAAGAAACGGCCATGTCCATGTGAAAAAATGCATATATGGTATCGGTACACTAGTAACAGGTAATCCGTTCATATTTCCACACAAAACTAGCAAGAGCCCTGATACAATACAAGTAATTAAAATGTCCACAAATGTTTGTGTGACTGATCTGTGTTTTATGGACAGCACAGTGACAGACAAGATTAATTGCTTACTGTTGTACTGGTTAAGCAAAACAATGAAAACGTTTTTGTATAAAATATATTCATCTTATAAATAAAGACTGAAACAAATGTTGATTGACTATTACAGAAACAAAAGACTGTTTATATTATGTTAATCATGTACATGCAATTATTATCAAAGTAAGTTCTTTAAAGCGGCATACCACAAGATGTATCAAATTTATAAAACAAGCATCAATGTTTATAAATACCAAAACTTATTTTGTAAATCAGTATTTATAAACTGATAATTTATGAGTATGGTATAATCTTATTATCTTAAGCTCCTACCTTAAGCTTACTTAAACAGGCTGGTAACATTGCCCGATCGGGCTTTAGACATAAAAACTAACGTTTCTTGAAAAATGATGAAGATATTTCTTTCAAACTTGGTCCATTAATTAAGCATAACATAAAACACATACTAAGGTAGAAATAACTTTGTTGCCTTCAGTTTTGTTAGAATTACTTCCCTTTTTCAGATTTTTATGATGCATAATTTTTGAAGTCCAAAAAAATTATGTTTTAATGCAATGTTTAAAGCAGAAAAGGGTTCAATGGGTTTCTATTGTTCAAAACTTGTGCGCCAATACCTTTATTCTATGTATTTAAGGTTAATACTTTGTTTCTAGTGCAGATGTATAAACATTTTTTTTACAACTTACATTTTTCTATAATGTTGTTAGTGAAAGCACAGTAAAATGTATACATTCATGTACTAGCGCAATAATTTAGAGCATTAGAAAGCCATTGAACCCTTTTTTGTTTTAAACTTAGCGTTAGAACATATTCTTTTTTACTTCAAATATTATGCATTATAAAAATCTGAAAAGGGGAAATAATTCTACCAAAACTGAAGGCAACCAAGTTATTTTACTTTAATTTGTATCATATGAAATGCTTAATAAATGGACCAAGTTTGAAAGAAATATCTTTACTGTTTTTCAAGAAATATTAGTTTTTATGTCGAAAGCCCGATCGGGCAATGTTACCAGCCTGTTAAAGGTATACTATACGAAATTTCATCTTTGAAAATAAGAACCGTTATTAGTCATATGGTTTATGTAAACATAAAATTAACACGTATATTACCAGCATTATGCATTACTATGATTAGATTTAAAACTGTACATAATACCTGAATGGCTGAACACAGTTTAATTTTTTAAAAATAATTCACTGTTTCTACATTTAACTATGAATGTGTAGCTCTACATACACAATTAATTTATATATTTAGTGAAGTTAAATACATCATTCTGGTTTCTGAAGTAAATATCTAAAAATAAAACTTCTTAGCGGAACATGGGCACAGGATAACTTTAAAAAGTTTATAACATTAACCCTTACGCTGCTAAATTTCTATAACGAACTTGTCTATCGTTCAATTTGGACAGTACGATTAACTGTTTAAAGGGGTGCTTACCAAAAAGATACTGACTGAATGGCGAACAGTGCAGATCATGATCAGATTGAATAGGCATGCAGGCTGATCATGATCTACACTGGTAGCAAAGGCAGAATCAATCTTATCCAGCATGATAAGGGTTAAATGGCTTTTCTACATATTATACAGTTAACAGAAGAGCTCCTGCTTGGAACTCTTGATAATTATAATTATTCTAGTTATTTTTTCCATTATAAATTTTTCTTGTATTCTTTAAAATGTATTAGATTTATTTAGAACTTTACATTTTTCATCAACAATGAACAATTATATTACATTCGAGATTTCAACAAATATAAACCTATGATCCAACAAACACAGTTATAATGTCAGCATAAATTGCGTAAAACGGTGTGTGGCAACTGACTAAAAATATTATTAATTATAAGTTTATAATTAATGACTTTCAACATACTAACCCAGATATGAGAAACACTAACCAACATTTTAAAATTTCAAGAAACTATTTACTTTTTCATACCTGCTTTCATGAGAGATGCAATTTTAAAGGGACACAATCATGATGAAAATAAGTACATTTGTATTTCATTTTTTCAAACTTGCAACTGATATTGAAATAACAAACCAATATAATCTGAGTTAATATTTTACTGGCATGTAAATTCTTTCTATTTTGTATCACTTTTGGGAGGTTTTCTACATATTTTACATTTAGCAACAGACTTTTGGGAGGTTTCCTAGTACATGTACATATTTTAATAAACAACAGATTGTTTCATAGTCTAAAACACACAGAACTTTTTTATTCTTCTTTCTACTAAA
Organism: Mercenaria mercenaria; assembly: GCF_021730395.1. Classification (NCBI taxonomy): domain Eukaryota; kingdom Metazoa; phylum Mollusca; class Bivalvia; order Venerida; family Veneridae; genus Mercenaria; species Mercenaria mercenaria. Next base: position 74,648,085 of record NC_069361.1, on the reverse strand, counting down.
GAATGCATTCTTTGAATTTTGAAATTTTTTACATGCGTCTGGACTAGTGCCCCTTTAATAGCAGCTGAAGAAAAATGTCAAGAAAGGAATGTAAATATAAACTGCAGTTTCCATCTTTAACATGTTTTGTTATTTATCTGACACATTTATAAATGCATTCTCATTTGCACATGACATGCAATTCAAATAGCTATATCTAAATGTATTTGTACTGATTTACATAATCAAGTGTTTGTAACAGCATAAGCTTTTTGTAACAGAATGTTTTGTAATTACTATCTATCATTCTGTGAACTTCAAGGAGGAAGTAAGAAATCTAACTGATGAGTTTGCAGCACTGAGACGATTTAGTTTCTTGACCTTTTTCTTCTTCTATGTTTTAAAAGGACTTTGAAGTTTGTCTTTCTTCATAAAAAACCCCTGGATTTAGTTTTTACTTAACAATGGGAAAAATCAGTAAAATAATATCATAATTCATATGTGTACTTGTATCTTGTTATAAAATTTCTCAGTCTATACACAACACTTAATTACCATGCTTACAGTCCAATAAAATTGCTACGTAATTATGATCCTTACTTTTTATTATATTTATAATACAAAACAGATATTCCTCCACTCAAAAAACAAGAGCTGCTTTTGAGAAAAGCACATGTCTCCCACAAGTGCCTAATCTTTAACTGGCAAACACATTTTATTCAAGTTTGGTGAAAATCAAATTAGAACTTTTTGACTTAGAGCACGAACAAGAGTAAAAAGGCCGATTTTCAGTAATTCAAGGGCCAAAATTCCGAAGTGCCTGGGCCGATGCTAGTTATCAAACTTGGCTGAGAACTTGTGGTCAAACACATTTTGTTCAAGTTTGGTGAAGATTGGATGAGAAATGTTCGAAATGGGTGCAGAACAGATTTGTGACAGACACATGGACACACACATGGATGCACACACAGACAGGAGAAAATCAATGTCTCCCACGACACAAATCAGTATATCTCCCAAGACAAAATAAAAATCATAAATATGGACAAATTAGTTGTTGTCTATAAATTAATGAATTTCAGATCTGTATATCATCCTGTATCAAACATTTTTAATATTATTCTGTTTCATTTTTAAATTAGTGCTGTAAAGACTTACAGTATAACGGTACTTATGGTCTTTGGAGTTTTACTATAAGGCAAGGGCCTTTTTTTTCAGTAACATGGAAATGGTGGCAGGGCCATTTGGGCGGGAAGCATTGCACTGTAATGACTAAAACAGGAAACAAGTAACATCCTAATGAAAATAGTTTTTTGTCATTAATATGTTATGATCCAGAAGAAAATGACTTAAAAGCTCATTTCTTTTATTTGAAATGTAATGGTTTAATATGTGCTAACAGTTTTGTTTGGAATGGGGATTTATTTGTTTTCAAAAATATAAGGGGAAGGGAGGTGGGGTGGGGCAGTAGTGGGGAATACTTTTTGGTGTGGATTACAGGGGCAGGGCTAAATAATTTTAGCGCCAAAACTGCCCGAAGTCCCCTCCCCCTAAAAAAAATACTGGTTTCTGAAGTATTTTGTTTGACTTGGTAACTTTAGCAATCTTTCCAAAAGTGGTGTTAATTTAAACTGGTATTAAAGAATCTGTTTACATTTTTCAAATACTGATTCTATCTTTTTATCCTAATTACCTACATTTTTTGTCTCAAAGTTTACAATTATATATATAGTCTACTCGATTAATTAAAGAAATGGCCATTCATTTTAATAGCGGTGTAGCGATGTTCAAAACGTTTAGAAAAAACTGTAAGTTAAGCGTTCATAATTAATCCATTTTATTTCGAAATTATACTTAAAAGTAATTAATAAATTGCTTACAAGTTTATAACCTTTCCACTGATAAAAAAAATATTGATATAATTTTTGTTTTCAGAATGTTTAGGCCGTTAGAAAAACATCACTGTTTACAAAAAAGATGGATGTTCGGCATTATGCCTACCCGATCACTGTCTTATATCTGTTCTAAAAATAGAAAATACAACGGAGTTGTATACAAACACGATCTCTATTATAATTAAATATAGCACGTGTACACAGGGAATGCGTTTTAGGCGAAGTTGAGCGATAACTTCGCTTTAAAATATTTCACTTCGCCCTTCCCGCCCAGAAAAGCGAAGTTCAAGTCGCCCTAAAATTGGATGAAAGGAAAACATAATCGGCAATAAAGTGCGCATCTCGGTTATGTAAAGTCTGTAAATACGAAATACACAGGATGTCACCGGGAGGCACGCGCGGCGAAACGTGTCCATGACAACAAAAGATGATCCCACGATTTCAGATTGACGCCGCAGGATAAGCTGCTAATTATCTGCATTTAATGTGATTGCAGTAAACGATAATTAAAGAATGAACGAGTAATAATTAAAGTTGACCGAAATCGGAGATCAGAGAGCCTGAAAACTTCGTAAAACACCGATAATTAACTTCCGAATTACAAACCTAATTATGTGTCAGTCGGCGCGTGGCGTGACTGACATCTGTCAGTAGCTAATTTACATATGACGCTCCGCCTGTCATACTTCCGTTTGTGGCGGCGAACAACATTGAAATTGAAATTCACCCAGATTTTGATTGACAAAGCAGAACTCGAGACGCATATCGCGGATCGAGCCGACGCACGGGACACTTTTTTTTTTGTGGGTCAAATTCGAGTGTTTCTTGAATTTCGCGGGTCAAAACACGGAACCTCGAGTCAACCGAACGCCCTCGGTACTTTATAAGCGGATGTCTTATTCAGTAATTCATGGTTTCGGATAAAAGTCGTTTCGAAATTTTATTGCCATCACAATGTAGACTACCCATTACTCCTGACGTTTTTTTATTTCAATCGGGATCTGCTTACTATCATTTTAATCTTCATTTCTCTTTCATTAAAAACATAGATATAAGTTAAATATAAGGCCCTTGACAAACTATTAAATTTGTTGTTTGATAAAATAGCAGACAACTCTTTTAGTACATTCTGAAATGTGTTAAAGGGAGGTAATATATTTAACCAATTTTTAGATTTTTTTATGTCAAAATACGTAGTTTTAAAAAATATTGCCCCTGATTTTTAAGTCCTTTATCTACTGATCAATACAAATAATATTTCATTGTAAGTTTGAGAGTTTTTTAAACTCTTTAGTTTGTCAAATTGAAGGAACTACAATATAAAATTTTTAAACTCAAAATGCTCACATAAGTGAAAAAGCTACTCTAGAAAGGAAAAAATCCAAGAAATATTAAGTACTGGTTACATGTGGAAAGATTTGTTGTGTAAAGTTGTCAAACATTTTTCAGTAAAACAGTGCAAATAATTGTACTGTATTGTTGAAACATTGCACCATTTTTATTTATGTCATAAAAAGATAATACTACAAATGGAAATGAATAAACATTATTATTGCTATTTAATGCATGTAAGCAAAGTCCTGTCTCACGTTTGCCAAACTTCTCCCAAAATTTCAAAACTTCTCCCTATTTCCCCAGGAGGGAGAAGTCACTTCTCCCTAATTTTCCAGGCTAAGGTAGTCCCTGGTACATATTCTGTTTTTGAACTCTGACCTATAAACAACAGTGTTTATTCTAGGACAGGCAACTGCAAAAATAACAAACACTGTATCATTTGACAACTTTAGGTCAAACAATGAGAATACGAGAAACCCTGAGAATATGAGAAAAGGCTATAATAGACAGGCCTTTTTTTCATCAATTTGGGAATGCCACCGACACTGGTGGAATTGGGAAAATGCTCTCAGAAATTGTCTTCATTGGGACAATTTGCAAATTACCAAAAATCTACATAAATGTGTTTTTGTTTGAAATATTAATGAATTGCATTTCAGCAGTATTATAATTTACCTAAATATACATACAAATTAGAAAAACTATCTAAAAACAGCAAAAACCCTGAAAGGTATTTTTATATAATCATTTGGGAATTTTGAATTCAACTTTGGGAAAAAAACATACATTTTTGAATTGGGATTACCTCCTTTTACCGGAGGTAGATTTATAGGGGAAAAAAGCCCTGATAGATTTTTAATTTTATAATTAAATATAGCACTGTACATATTCTGTTTTTAAACTCTGATACATTTATTGGATAAAAATGGTCTTAAAATATTGATACTCTGCTACTTTATCTTTTTAGTATACTGTAAATTATCTTAACATTTAAAACACAAAACGTACGAACTGTTATGTGTACGAATCATTTCAAAACATCAAAACTATCAAAACTCACCGCAGAACTACTTTCAGGCAATACGAAACAGTAAACTCCGAAAAGAAGAAAACTGTATACAAAAGAAACTTGAGTCCACATCTTTCTGATAGCACGAAAACAACTTCTAAAAGTTCCTGAAACAACAGATGTTACGTTGTCAGATCCGTCAAGCGTCTGAGTAAGTACGATTCCTGAAGTAAATTGTGATTGGCTCAATCGGCTAAAAATGAACCAATGAAATTACTTGAGCTGCAGAGTTTCGCTCGAGCGGTGTCCAAGAACAGAGAGAAGAAAAAAAATCTGTAAAAAGGTAATGAAAGCGGAATTGCTTGGCATTCCAGTAATGACAGAGTGTTGTAACTATAAAAGATTTCTTTCATTTGATTGCAATATTTGAATGACACTCTTCATATTCTTTGCAAATTGGTGTTGTTTCAGTTTTAATTGTCCCGTAAAATCAACACATTTGTGATAATTACATTTCAGTATCAATTTAGTCGAGATTATTAGTTACTGTCAAAGCTTTTGACTTGAAACATAAAATTGTTATTTACTATCAAAGTGGTCCCATAACACTGCTTTGAATTTTGACAAAGTTATGCCCGTTTTTAACCAAGAGTTTTTGAAAAAAAAAAATAATAAAATGGATCCCATTGGAAATAAGCTTTCAGGCTTTGGCCATTTTTTTTTTATGATTAGTTTTACCAATTTTTTTTGGAAAAAAAGGTAGGGCAGGAGGAGAGGAAAAGAAAAAGAAGTGTCCTCAATTGTAAAGTATTTTTGCAAAATCTCAAACGCAGCTCTGTTCAACCTGAACTGAAACTACCAAAGGCAAGCTCACCAAATGACATGATGATTATTGAATCAAACTATAGCCACATCCCTGTTCACAAGGCAAACGCTGACAGCCAGAGGACAGACAGTGGTTGATCACAAAGCTAACCTGGTATACCCTGTGCTCAGTTGTTCTCAACCTGTTCAAAATACGCATTTTTATTGTTCTTGTATTTTTATTAAAGAAAGCTTGTAATTGCTCAGCAGTTGATGCCGAGTAGATACTGGTTCAAATCAGGCTATAGCCCATTACCTTTCAATTTTGTATTCTTGCACAATGTCATACCATCAGCTGTGGATCAAGGTATGAATCCCAATGCTCAACAAACCCCATTCTATGAAACAAGTTGGCAGATAAAAGTTAAAGACAATCGTGATAGTTTTTTTTTCTCGCATTAAAATAACTTTCTTTGACTTTTTAAAATAGTAAGATTATAACAGCAATAAAAATACACTTGCAATATAGTTTGCATTTTTTGATGATTTAAAGATGATACATTTGTACTTGTCGACAAAAATATGTGGAAAAACAGTGTACTCCTTATAAAAAAAAAATGGAATAGAACGTACCTTTTTTGCAGCAGATATGAAGGAGTCAGGACATTTCTTGTTTTATTATATCCCAGTCCATATTCAAAAACTCATCTTTTTTTAAAATGCATATGATTTGTTCTTATTAAAGCATTAAACATTATTTTCATGTAAATCAGTATGGAACCTGTTTTACTTGTACTTAGTCTTACTTAGTCGTTGAGGCCGGAACATCCTCTTCTGGATGCTAAGCTACTTAGCTTCTTAGGCCCTTTTGGCAATTGTTTTCCCATATTGGCATCATATTCAGTTTTCACTTTTTGTTGTTTTATCTCTTATTTTAGTAATTCACTCACTTTTATTCTTTTTAGCTCACCTGTCACATAGTGACAAGGTGAACTTTTGTGATCACCCTTCGTCCGTCGTCTGTGCGTGCGTCCGTCCGTGCGTGCGTCAACAATTTCTTGTCTGCACGATAGTGGTTTCATTTATGATTTTATTTTAACCCAACTTGCACACAACTTGTATCACCATAAGATCTCGGTTCCTTTCTTGAACCGGTCAGATCCCATTATGGGTTCCAGAGTTATGGCCCCTGAAAGGGCCAAATTTAGCTATTTTGACCTTGTCTGCACAATAGCAGCTTTATTTATGATTTGATTTTTACCAAACTTGCACACAACTTGTATCACCATAAGATCTTGGTTCCTTTCTTGAACCGGCCAGATTCCATTATGGGTTCCAGAGTTATGGCCCCTGAAAAGGCCAAAATTAGCTATTTTGACCTTGTCTGCACAATAGCAGCTTTATTATGCCCCCCTTTGAAAAAGGAGGGGTATATTGTTTTGCAGATGTCGGTCGGTCGGTCTGTCGGTCGGTCGGTCGGTCGGAATGTAGACCTATCCGTTTCCGGATGATAACTCAAGAACGCTTGGGCCTAGGATCATGAAAGTTGATAGGGAGGTTGGTCATCACCAGTAGATGACCCCTATGGATTTTGAGGTCTGTATGTCAAAGGTCAAGGTCACAGTGACCCTGAATAGTAAAACGGTTTCCGGATGATAACTCAAGAACACTTGGGCCTAGGATCATGAAGTTGATAGGGAGGTTGGTCATGACCAGCAGATGACCCCTATTGATTTTTGAGGTCAGTATGTTAAAGGTCAAGGTCACAGTGACCCTGAACGTAAAACAGTTTCCGGACGATAACTCAAGAACGCTTAGGCCTAGGATCACGAAGTTGATAGGGAGGTTGGTCATGACCAGCAGGTGACCCCTATTGATTTTGAGGTCAGTATGTCAAAGGTCAAGGTCACAGTGACCAGGAACAGTAAAATGGTTTCCAGGCAATAACTCAAGAACACTTGGGCTTAGTGTCAGGAAAATTGATAGTTAGGTTGGCCATGACCAGCAGATGACCCCTATTGATTTTGAGGTCAGTATGTTAAAGGTCAAGGTCACAGTGACCCTGAACAGTAAAACAGTTTCCGGATGATAACTCAAGAACGCTTAGGCCTAGGATCACGAAAGTTGATAGGGAGGTTGGTCATGACCAGCAGGTGACCCCTATTGATTTTGAGGTCATTAGGTCAAAGGTCAAGGTCACATTGGCCAGGAACAGTTAAATGGTTTCTGATCTTCTTGTCCAAAACCATAGGGCCTAGTTCTTTGATATTTGGTATGTAGCAAAATCTAGTGGTCCTCTACCAAGATTGTTCAGATTATTTCCCTGGGGTCAAATATGGCCCCACCCCTAGGGTCACATGGTTTATATAGCCTTATATAGGAAAAAACTTTGAAAAACCTCTTGTCCAAAACCACAGGGCCTAGGGCTTTGATATTTTGTATATGACATCATCTAGTGATCCTCTACTAAGATTATTCAAATTATTCCCCAAGGGTCAAATATGGCTCCGCCCTGTGGGTCACATGGTTTACATATACTTACTTACAGTGTGCATATAATTTCTATTCCTTGTGCAATTACTAAATGCATCAAGGGGGGCATTTCGTGTTCGACGAGCTCTTGTTTATGATTTGATTTTTACCAAACTTGCACAAAACTTGTATCACCATAAGATCTTGGTTCCTTTCTTAAACCGGCCAGATTCTATTATGGGTTCCAGAGTTATGGCCCCTGAAAGGGCCAGAATTAGCTATTTTGACCTTGTCTGCACAATAGCAGCTTCATTTATGATTTGAATTTAATCAAACTTGCACAAAACTTGTGTCACCATAAGATCTCAGTTCCTTTTTTAAACCAGCCAGACCCCTTAATGGGTTCCAGAGTTATGGCCCCTGAAAGGGCCAAAATTAGCTATTTTGACCTTGTCTGCACAATAGCAGCTTCATTTATGATTTGATTTTAACCAAACTTGCACACAACTTGTATTACCACAAGATCTGGGTTCCTTTCTTGAACTGGCCAGATTCTGTCATGGGTTCCAGAGTTATGGCCCCTAAAATGTCCAAAATTTGCTATTTTGGCTTTTGCAGCCATATAGAGACTTCATTTATGGTTTTATTTGATAAAAACTTCCAAAATATCTTCAACAACAATAAATCTTGGATTCCATGACAAATCAGATCCAATCGTAGGTTCCAGAGTTATTTTATATCTGATTACCTCCCCTGATTGTAATCAAAATGGATTTTAATCAGTAAGTACTTATAGGACTTATTTGAAATTTCATTATTGTCATTAGTTGGACTGAGCCAATCAGGGTAGATAACTATGGACTGATTTTATGTCAAATTACCTCCCTTTATTTATCCCCCCACCAAAGGTGAAGGGGATATTAGAAATGCTCTCCGTCCGTGCGTCCGTCCGTCCGTCCGTCCGTCCGTCCGCAACGATCTTTGTCCGGAGCATAACTCCAAAAGTACTTGAGGGATTTTCTTCAAACTTCATACACTGATAGAACACATTGGGAGGAAGTGCAGTGTGCAAGAACAATAACTCTACCTTGCCTATTTTTTGAGTTATTCCCCTTTATCTTATTTTCTTAAAAAATTTTGTCCGGAGCATAACTCCAAAAGTACTGGAGGGATTTTCTTCAAACTTCATACACTGATAGAACACATTGGGAGGAAGTGCAGTGTGCAAGAACAATAACTCTACCTTGCCTATTTTTTGAGTTATTCCTCTTTATCATATTTTCTTAAAACATTTTGTCCGGAGCATAACCCCAAAAGTACTGGAGGGATTTTCTTCAAACCTCATACACTGATAGAACACATTGGGAGGAAGTGCAATGTGCAAGAACAATAACTCTACCTTGCCTATTTTTTGAGTTATTCCCCTTTATCATATTTTCTTAAAAAAATTTGTCCGGAGCATATCTTCTTCATGCATGGAGGGATTTTGATATATCTTGGCACAAATGTTTACCACCACGAGGCGGAGTGTCATACGCAAGAACCAGGTCCCTAGGTCTAAGGTCAAGGTCACACTTAGAGGTCAAAGGATACAAGAATAAAAACCTTGTCCGGAGTATTTCTTCTTCATGCATTGAGGGATTTTGATATAACTTGGCACAAATGTTCACCACCACGAGACGGAGTGTCATGCGCAAGATCCAGGTCACTAGGCCTAAGGTCAAGGTCACACTTAGAGGCCAAAGGTCAGATACAAGAATGACTTTGTCCGAAGCATTTCTTCTTCATGCATGGAGGGATTTTGATGTAACTTGGCACAATTATACACCATCATGAGACGAAGTGTCATGCGCAGTTCCCTTCTTTAGAATTACTTCCCTTTGTTGTTACTTTAAATAGCTTTTATTGTAACTTTTTCATTAGTAGTCGTAGGGAAAAATCGAGACCACTTTTCTGTAGTACAACAAACATGCTAAATCCAATTTTGAGGTGTATTTTGACCAGTCTCTTCCTGATAAAGATTTTTGTGTGGACTTGCAATTTTTTTTTTTTTTTTTTTTTTTTTTTAAAGATTAACTTCCCTTAGTTGTTACTATAAATAACTTATATTGTAACATTTTTATAATTGACCCTAGGGAAAAAACAAGACCACTTTTCTGTGGTACAGCATAGATGTTACTCTCCAGTTTTAGGTGTATTTTATTAATTTTATTATATATAAGGTATCTCTACCTAGTAAGGAGTTTTTTTTGTGGACTTTAAAAAACAAAAGACTTACAATGATTACTAAACAACCACAAAATTAACATTCCATTTACAAATACAGCTGCTAGAGTAAAGAAATTTGCTTTGACGGGCATATATTGTGACATTCTGGCACTCTTGTTCCCTGTTAGCTTTCCATTCCTTCTTTTTACAGTAGCCATATAGAAAAACATCATAGCTATACTCTTCATGAAAATTAATAAAATTTAGCAGTAAACCACCTCACTACTGACTTATTCTTTCTTCCACATCTTAAAACCCCTGATGCGGACCACATCCTTCAATTATGATATGCCCGGTGGGGGGATTAGCCATGTCTGACATGGCTCTTGTTTCAAATTAAAATGGGTATATCTCCGTAACTAATAAAGATACTGATCTGAAATTTCATTTATGTCAACAGATTTATTTGGCAGATCCTTCTTTTGTTCACTTACAATAATTTTTTTTTTTTAATTACTTCCCTTTTACGTTACTATAAATAGCTTATTTTTAGAAACTTTTTTATTATTGGCCGTAGGGAAAAACCGAGACCACTTTTCTGTGGTACAACATGGATGGTACCTCCAATTTTTAGGTGTATTTTGACATATCTGTACCTTGTAAGAATTTTTTTTCTTTTTGGTTAAATTTCTTCTCTTTGTTGTTCCTGTCCTTTGTGGACTTAGATATTTTTTCTGAGGACCTTCTTGTCCTCAAGTGCAATGATAACAGGTGAGCGATATAGGGCCATCATGGCCCTCTTGTTCAGTCATTTATTCACAATACATTTATTTACACAACACAGTTAAAATTTAAAATTATTCACTGATGGATATTTAGCTTCTGATAGCTTTCCTGATCTGTAAAGCACTTATCTGTCACTTGTATCATGATAAAACACCTATCACTTCACATTTAATTTTAGTAAGGGTTGTAACATTTGGCATGAAACTTATAATCGCCTGTCCAGTGTCTATTTAACCTAGCCTTAAATGTATTTAGAGTTTGTGCTTCAATGACACTATTGGGAAGCGAGTTCCAACTGTCCACAACACGATGCATAAAAGCATTTCTTCTAATATTTACTCGCGCTCTAGGTTTAAATAGTTTCTGATTGTGGCCTCTTGTATTTGTTTCTTCCCTGACAGTTAACATGTTAGTGGCTGTTATGTCAAGTTTGTGCATAAGTTTGTAAACCTCAATGACGTCTGCCCTAGATCTCCTATATTCTAGCGTCGGTATTCCAAATCGTATCAACCTATCACTGTACTCCTACCCATGGATGTCTTTCAGCATTCTTTTGGCTCTTCTCTGTACATTCTCAATTAAAATAGCTTGCTTTTTAAATCTTGGTGTCCAGATAACTGAAGCATATTCGAGATGGGGGCGCACAAGTGACTTATAAAGTTGCAAAAACATCTCTTTATTCATGAAGGTAAAGTTTTTGAATATCAATCCTAGGTTTCTATTGGCAATATTAACCTTGGAGTTTATATGTTTATCAAATGTCATCTTGTCGTCAAAAATTACTCCTAGGTCTTTTTCCTCTTTCACTTGTTTGACTTTCACTATTTTGTTTTCATTTTCCTTCATAAAGTATTCATTGCATGGTTTATTGCCGACGTGCATCATTTTGCATTTTTTTGCATTAAACAACATTTGCCACTTCGAGGCCCATTCACATGCATTGAAGATATTATCTTGTAGTCTTTCTTCATCATCGAAGCTTTTTATGACTGAATACAGTTTGGTGTCATCAGCAAAAAGTTTGAACGCACAGTTTAGAACTTCAGGTAGGTCATTGATATATATTAGTAACAGCACTGGTCCTAACACGCTTCCCTGGGGAACTCCACTTGTAACCTTCTGCCATTTGGAAATGGAACCATTTACTTTAACCCTTTGCTGCCTATTGTCCAGAAAGTCTTTAATCCAATTATACAGATTCCCCCTAATACCAATACTCCAGATTTTTTTCAACAGTCTCTTGTGCGGAACCTTATCGAAGGCCGCTTTAAAATCTAAGTAAATAATATCAACGTCATACTTCTCATCAATTGCAGTAGTCCAATTTTCAATACATTCCAATAATTGAGTGGTGCATGACCTGCCTTTCCTGAATCCATGTTGGTGATTTGACAGTTGATCACTATTTTCAATATGTTGAACTATGCCATTACGAATGATCTTTTCCATTATTCTACAACAGATTGATGTAACACTAATTGGTCGATAGTTTTCAACGTTAGTTTTATTCCCACTCTTATGAATTGCTGCGACGTTGGCATCTTTCCATTGTTTAGGCAGTTTTCCTTCACTTAAAGATTTTCTAAATATTCTTGTTAAGATTCCGCTAATTGTATCTTTACATTCATATATAATTTTAGGGTGTATCTCATCTGGTCCTTGTGATTTTGCTGGGTTTACTTCTTGAATCATCTTCATGGTAATTTGGCTATTTATTTCTATATCAAAGATGGCTTCATTTACTGTATTATCTGGTTCTGGTATGGGTTCGGTTTCTATGGTGAACACCGATGTGAAGTGACTGTTGAATTCTTCAACTATTTCAAGGTCATCAGTGCTTTTTACTCCATTAATTTTAATTGTGTTTATCCCTGATGTTGACTTTGAATTTGTTCTGACATATTTCCAGAATTTTTTGGGATTGGATTTTATGCTATCTGCAGTGTTCTTTTCATATTTATATTTTGACTTTCTCAGTTGACTACCAACTCTATTTCTTGATATCTTATAGTTGTTATATAACAAATGATTCCGGTTATATTTATATTTTAACCATTTTGATCTCTTCTCCCTAATGGCGCCCGCAGTGTCCTTGTCAGTGCAGGGTGTCCCATGTCTTGGATTAGCTGTTTTCTTTGGAACATGTTTCTCAGTACTATTGGTAAAGTTTCTAACAAATACCTCCCAAGACATCTGGATTCCTAGATTGTCAATAACTGCCCATTCTACACTGTTAAGGTCTTCTTCAATTGCTGCAAAATTTGCTTTATTGTAGTTGTATCTTGGTGTTACATCTACCCTTATTTCCTTGTAGCATATGAATTCAAATGTCAATGTCAAATGATCACTTTTACCTAATCCTGGATGGTATGCCAGGTCAGCAATCATATCTTCTTCATTGGTGAAGATCAAATCAAGGAGTGAAGGTTCACTTCCTTCCCGGAATCTTGTTGGTTCCTTTACATGTTGAAATAAAAACAAGTCCTTTATTTTTTCTACAAATTCTGATTCTGGCTGCTCTTCTCCAGCATCAGTTGCCATTACTTCCCAGTCTATATTTCTAAGGTTAAAACAGGGGTCTAGCTAGGTCCAATTTTTTGGGAGAAGTCACTTCTCCCTCAAGCTGATTTAGGGAGAAGTGAGGAGACTTTAGGGAGAAGTGGGAAGACTTTTCCTACTGCAATGATGTTGAGTGATTTGAAAGGTGGCTGTAATGTTCTTGATAAAAAGTATTGATGTGACCATTCATTTTCTTAGTTAGATCATTTCCCATACAGTGGTTATTGTTTCGTTAAAAAATTCTGAAAAAAGTCGTTTTCAAAATTCAAGCCGATTCTGTAAATGTAACCCGCCGAATTTTGGTTATATCTTGTATGAAGTGTTTATTATTAACACCGAGTCATTCACCGAGGAATGTCAGTATCTCACTCGAATAAAACTGAAAGTAAACTGAGTAATCTAGAAATACATATTCAAATAAATTCATCGATGGAAGTCAATTTAAACATAGTTTATACATTACATGTCGTTCTTTTATCATAGATAACAAATAATTGTGTACCAAATTCCAATTAATCGCATGGTTAATCAGCAGATTCTTTAAAAAAACTTTGCTTTTTGCACTCAAACATGTTGACAATTAAGAACGAAGTGTCAAAGATGTAAACGCGACGCTAATTGGCTGAACACAATCAACGAGGTGTATCGGATAATTTGATTCGCTTTCACACTTCTCGGGGAAAATCTCGCAAGTACCTGAAGTAGGCGGAGCTTAAATTATGCTTCCGGCGTGTGTTTGTGTATTCGGCACTCGATATGACACCGTGCAAATTGTCAGCAGTCCGGGTAGCACTAATTAGTGAGTGCGGAAATCAAAGAAAATCGGGCGACTTGCATTTCGCTTTGAGGTTAGATTTGAGCGAAGTTTGAAGTTCTAGAGCGCCTATTTCGCTCAAGTCGCCCACTCGCGAGAGCCCTGTAAAATCCCCCATTGTTAAAAAATGTGAATAATTTAAAGAACACAGTCATATAGTCCAATAATTCATATAAAGTTTTTCAACATTTTCCCTTTTAGTGTTGGGACTTTTATATATACACCCAATGAGTAACACGTCACTACCATTCAGAACGATTTCTTTCAAGACTGATTCAATAAATTGAATTGGAACTTCCACAATATTAGCCCGGATTTCTTTCTTTACATAGATTACAGTTCCCCTGTTTCCATTCTTACCAAAAAATGCATCATATCCTTTGATTTTATACATTTCCTCAAGTGTGCAGTCGAATGAAGAGTTCTTAGGGTATATCGCTGTGATGGCTAGGACATCCAATTTTTTTCCTCAGCTATAATATCACTTCCTGTAGTTTTTCTTTTGTGAGACAGTCTGCATTTGTATACATTATTTTTAAATTACTTTTCAATTTTATATCGTTGTCCCTGGAAGTATGATCATTGTTGTGTTCTTCTATCACTCTAAAATTTGTATTTACATTAAAAACACTTTCTACAGTTTGGGGGGATAAAACGTCTATATTTTTGGCATTTGGCTGGGCAGGGTACTGCTGTCAGTCACACCTGCTTGCACTGCCCTTAATGTTCCATTACCTTGACCTACATCTATACCACCCACCATAGTTTCTTCGTTTCTATCATTTTCCAAATCCAGGATAGTGTTTTCATAGGCTGTACTGACAAAGGTATCCTGACTGAAGGGGTCTTTTGCTTCCTGGCTTAGGACATAACTTGCACTTTCCATTGGGCTGTTACCTATAGACTGTAATGGAGGTGCTAGTAATACATTAGTTTCTTTTTTGTCATTTATTTCTTCCGTAGCTTTTCTTTTTGCTCTTCTCTCATTTCTTTGCTCTGGTGTAAGATCTTTAAATATAACTACATCTTTAAATTTGGGTTCCACCTTTTCAGATATGTTTTTGGAGTTTTCTAGGAGACTTTTTCTTTGTTTTCTGTCTTCGAGTATGACCTTAAGATCTCTCTTGGACTTTTTATTGATAACCTTTTTTCCCAGTCTATATGATGATGTAACTATTTCCAAGTTTGGTACCCCGAGAGATGTTGCAATTTTTCTCAACTGGTCTTCATCAAATTGTTTGTTATCAAGACCATTTGGCTGGTTCCTTCTTCTAATTTGAAAACTAGCAGATTCAGCTCTCTCCTCCTGTCCTCAAGCTCTTTAGTTCTTTTATCTACGATGTCATTAATCTTGCCCTCAAAGTCTTCCATAATATCTTTTTTAACACCCTTCATTTGTTCACGGATTACATCTTTTGATCCTAATTCAAGCCTGGATACTTTTTGCTCAAGTGTTGACAGTCTGATTTCTTGATTTTTTTCAATTCTGGATAATTTTTGATCAATATTTTCTAAGGTAGGGATAGTCTGTTTACAGCTCTTACAATGAAACGCAAAGTCCTCCAGGTCCCCATTGTTAATGAGTTCTAAAGCAGCTCTACTTACTCTTGAACATCTCTTGCAGAAATACAGCTTACATCCTTTACAATCTATTTTGTAAGGATTCATTACTAAGTCATCTTCTCATTTTGCACAAGTTTTTTGATAATATTCTGGGCTAGATATGTGTTTTCTCTTTGCTTCTTGTTCAAATCTTGACCTGAAGCTTTCTCTTCTTAAATTATTGAAACCTCGCCCAATCAAGGGTGTACTGTGGTGTGGAGGTTGTTGTTCTTCAACAGGTCTTGGCTGTTAGTGGCCATTTCTATATTTAGTTTCCAATTTAAATCTGGAGTACTTAGAGGGTATAGGGGATATTCCTATTATAACGAGCTGTTAAGTATATATGAAAAAAAAAAAACAACAACAAAACATTCTAATGTGAATTTATACGGTATACCCTTGGTACTGCAGTCAGTCACACAAAGGTGTTAGTCCACAAATGCCGTTTGGATAATTTTTATAAGCCACTTGTACGCTACAATCCCAATAGGATGGACACCGTCTTTCAACAAAATGGGGTGGGGTGTATCAATGGTTCTGCTTTTTCCTGTCCCCTTTTTCTTTCTTCTTCTACGTTGCTGAAAATCGCAAACAAAACGTGGGGAGATGTAATTTATCTCCTTATTGTAGCTTTGGACAATTTCGTTCAGCTTTTCTATTTGTTCATGCAAGGTTGATTTTATCTTCAGTAAGATGTATTTCTTTTAGAAGCTCAAGATACGGTTTAACACTGTCAATAAGATCTTCAGTCAACCTGTGCCTCTGATAAATATATGGTCTAACAAGTTTTGTAAGGTCACAAGTTAAATGCCAAAAAATTACCAATGTGCTCACATTATCTTTTCTTATTTCGTCTATGTGTTTAACAAGGAAATCAACACCTTCCTTTGTATTCCTTGACTTTCTTGTCCACCACCAGATTTCTATGTCTTGTAACTTCAACTGATCTATTTCTGCTTTCAGATAGTCACCTTTGCTGTCCGTAACAAAAACTAACCTTTTATACCACCAGCCTCTTCTCTTACGTTGCTCGACTCGCACAAACTCTTCTATTTTCTTCAATTGGATGCTATCCATGTACTGCTGTAACTTGTCGACAATTTGAACGGTTGACGAAGAGGAGAAATAGGGCTTAGTCAAACGAGGGCAGGGTACTCTCTGTATGGGGTACTGCAGTCAGTCACACCCAAGTTGTGAGTCACTGCAATACAGTGCACTGTAACTATTGTATTTGAAGTGTGTGATAGGGCTATATTTTGCCTTACATCTTGATTATCGTGATGTATATCATTATAATGTGTTGGTGATGCGTGTACATTGAACCAATTTTTCTTTTTTATCGTCTATAACTTTTACACGATAGGATAGGAACTTCCTAAAATTACTCTTTACATACTTATTTTGGTCACCAAGTCCCTTGGATTATCTCTCCACTGGAATATTTTCTAATAATTGTCAAAATGTATGACAGGGTACTGCCGTCAGTCACACCTGCATACAATCAGTCTTTGTTCTACTTAATCCTACATACAACCCTCTTTTTATACGCCCGAAGGGACGTATTATGTTATGACGCTGGTGTCCGTCTGTCTGTCCGTCTGTCCGTTAGCAATTTCGTGTCCGCTCTGTAGCTCTTGAACCCCTTGAAGGATTTCAAGGAAACTTGACACAAATGTTCACCACACCCAGACGACGTGCAGAGCGCATGTTCCGGATGTCTCGCTTCAAGGTCAAGGTCACACTTAGGAGTCAAAGGTCATATCAGTTTGTTTCGTGTCCGCTCTGTAACTCTTGAACCCCTTGAAGGATTTCAAAGAAACTTGACACAAATGTTCACCACACCAAGACGACGTTCAGAGCACATGTTCCGGATGACTTGCTTCAAGGTCAAGGTCACACTTAGGGGTCAAAAGTCATATCAGTTTGTTTCGTGTCCGCTCTGTAACTCTTGAACTGCTGGAAGGATTTCAAAGAAACTTGGCAGAAATGTTCACCACATTGCAACGATGTGCAGAGCGCATGTTCCGGATGACTCGCTTCAAGGTCAAGGTCACACTTAAGGGTCAAAGGTCATATATGACTTTGCTTTGTGTATATTGCTCTGCATTGCAGTGCTGTTGTTTTTATTTGGCAGATCTCTTTCTTGTACTTACAATAATTTTTTTTTGAATTACTTCCCTTTTATGTTACTATAAATAGCTTATTTTGAAACTTTTTTATTATTGGCTGTAGGGAAAAACCGAGACCACTTTTCTGTGGTACAACATGGAAGGTACCTCCAACTTACAGGTGAATTTTTACATACCTGTACCTGATAAGGATTTTTTTGTAGACTTTGATTTTTTTTTTTGTGGACTTAGATTTGTTTTTTGAAGTTTTCCTTTTGTTGTTCCAGTCCTTTGGGGCTTCAACAGTCAAGTTCTTAAAATTTTGCTCCCATCCTATGATGTTAGCCTTCGGGCGTATATTGCCCCGCTTGGCGGCGCTCTTGTTTATATATATATAGTGAATCTGCCTCAAACAATCATTATGTCTCCCCTAGGAGACATATTGTTTTTGCCCTGTCCGTCCGTCCGTCCTTCCGTCCGTATGTCACACTTCATTTCCGAGCAATAACTGGAGAACCATTTGACCTAGAACCTTCAAACTTCATAGGGTTGTAGGGCTGCTGGAGTAGACGACCCCTATTGTTTTTGGGGTCACTCCCTCAAAGGTCAAGGTCACAGGGGCCTGAACATTGAAAACCATTTCCGATCAATAACTAGAGAACCACTTGACCCAGAATGTTGAAACTTCATAGGATGATTGATCATGAAGAGTAGATGACCCCTATTGATTTTGGGGTCACTCCGTCAAAGGTCACGGTCACAGGGGCCTGAACATTGAAAACCATTTCCGATCAATAACTAGAGAACCACTTGACCCAGAATGTTGAAACTTCATAGGATGATTGGCCATGAAGAGTAGATGACCCCTATTGATTTTGGGGTCACTCCGTCAAAGGTCAAGGTCACAGGGGCCTGAACATTGAAAACCATTTCCGATCAATAACTAGAGAACCACTTGACCCACAATGTTGAAGCTTCATAGGATGATTGGTCATGAAGAGTAGATGACCCCTATTGATTTTGGGGTCACTCTGTCAAAGGTCAAGGTCACAGGGACCTGAACATTGAAAACCATTTCCGATCAATAACTAGGGAACCACTTGACCCACAATGTTGAAACTTCATAGGATGATTCGTCATGAAGAGTAGATGACCCCTATTGATTTTGGGGTCACTCCGTCAAAGGTCAAGGTCACAGGGGCCTGAACATTGAAAACCATTTCCGATCAATAAGTAGAGAACCACTTTACCCAGAATGTTGAAACTTCATAGGATGATTGGTCATGAAGAGTAGATGACCCCTATTGATTTTGGGGTCACTCCGTCAAAGGTCAAGGTCAGAGACCACCAATTGTTTTCCCATAGACTTACATTGTAACATTATGGCGTGTACGGCCTTCCATACATCGAAACATGTATATCTAATTACAAGTTTTTCAAGAACTATCTTAGTTCTACCAAAATATCGGACGAAAAACATATGAATAGTGATACTTTATTTAAGTAATTTTCGTGTGAATGAGATGACCCCCTATTTACATCATTGACATGGCGGGAGAAATTCGTTTGATAAAACTTTTTTTCAATACACATAAAATGTAGCAGATTTTGTCAAAATGTATAATAAGATACTGTAAATGCAGTGAAAAAATATCAATTTTGAAAAAATAATCACTTCCTGGGTTTGTTTACATGACCGACCAATCAGAACGCGCAGATGTTACCTTATTCCCAGGTATACACTTACCTCATTCCCAGTAAGTTCCCTGTACTTTTTTGAATTGGTGGTCTCTGACCTATAGATGACTGTTTCGTATCACATTTTCCAATTTTACAGTGATATTGTGAAACATGATCCAATACCAAATGTATTACAAAGTTTCATCAAGAAATGTTCAGTTTTAAGAAACATATGGACAGTTTACTGGGGTCACCCCCTGTCGATTTTTATGCCCAGACTCAGTCCCTGTCGTCGTCAGATTGCAATTTTTCGTGAAAATTTCAGTTATCTGCATTTGATTTGACTTAGAAGCTGAAATACGATTCATTCCGTAAAATATAGAAATAAGGTCTAATAGTTTTGATCATTCTCTAACATTACAGAGATAATCAAAGCACTGAGAGGACTGATGTGGGCAGCGGTTGACAGTTTTTAGGCTGGCGATATTCACCAGACTATTATAACCATATATCGAGCTTCTGTAAAGTTCAGCAGGTGCTGAGACTGACAACACAAGTTATAATTTCATGCGCAATTCAAATAGTCCGCCACGTTAATCGGTTTTGCCATAGAGTTGTATAAATATTGTTAAACTTACCTGTTTCAGTAGATCTACTTGCGCAAACATGTTATAATAATGTTTTATTTTTCTAACGGTAAATACTTGAAAGATAACATTAGAAAATATTACATAATGATGGTAAATTAATTCGCCTCCATGAATGAAATGTCGGTATGAATTGAACTAACTCAACGTTGACCACTTCGTTATAGATTATGACCTCGGTCTATAAGGAGCTAAGTAAACAAACGCTGGTTCCGAGAAACAATCGTCGATATGAATTATACTGCGCATTATTCGACGACCTGACATAACGTGGAAAATAAGAAATATGAAATATCAATTAAAATGAACTTATAGTTATGTCAGGTCTCATATTTAGGGCTTAAATTTTAAGAAACTATTCTTTCAGATCATTTGCTATAGGTACTAAGGGACGTAATCGCTGCGTGATTGCCACAGTAACGTGATAAGAAACAAATGACCACATTATACCTGTTTTTAGGCTATTCTTATACTAAATTTGTTTAAAACATTCTGACGAATACAGAAAGATATAATGTAAAAAATAATTAAAGCGCTTTTTCACCAATTTGCTTTAAGGGTGGGGGTATAGATGTAGTGAGTTTTGTTTAAACACATGTTTTCAACTTTTTTCAGGTTATATTAAGATAGTGGACACGTATTGGTAATGTTTAACAATTGCACTAACTTGATACAGTTCTGAAGTTAACACATTTCGCACTGTGATTCATCTTTAAATGACTTTTACCGTGTCGTTGTTGTTTGTTTGTTTGTTTTTTATTTGTTAATTTTGTATAAGTTATGTCTTTTTTTCCTCCAGCTGAAACAGAGACAAATTTCAAAGTGATAGCCATTGTGCAAAACGATCACAGAGAATTCATTTTACCAAATATCTTTCTAAATGAAACCTCAAAATATTGCGTAACAATTATAAAACACAAAATAAAATTGGCGATAACAATTTTTCTGGGGAGCCTCGAGTAAAAGGATTTAATCGGAAAGAAATTAAGCTCCATCTTTTGAAAATTATGGCCTTGTTCTATGCATTCATAAAGAACCATAGGGCAGAAGTAAAACCTACCTACCTACATTTATTCAAAACTTTGTAAAAATAAATGCAAAATCAAGAACTTTTACAAATGTAATTAAGTATTTTTCAAAGATGTCTAAACATTCACCCTTCAGGTCAAATTCATTTGAAACAGCAAGAAATGACTAAGAAATGGCTAATCAAATAAAACATTTCCACTTTTGTACGACAGATCAATGATAATATGTCTTAAAAAAACAACAGTTTACCTTACTCGAAAAAAGAAAAATAATGAACAAAGTTTGGTCCTAGTAGGGTTTGAACCTACGCCCTCCTGAAAAATTAGTTAAAGTAATCTCATGGTAGTAATTGAATAGTCTTCAAAACAAAATACATTATTATGGGTACGTCAATTTTCCTAACCATCGTATTAAGGAAGCAACATGACTAGACAATAATCATTAACAGTCCGGTTTATAGCGGGGTTCGAGCCCAAAATTTCCCTCATACCGACAAGAAAATCGCCCCATTTGATCAATGTTCATACATTCACACATAATGTGTGTGTTGGGTGGGGAATTGCATATCGAAATATAGATGTTGTGTTTGTTACCTTTATATTTTATCTGATATTATGTCCCTCAATGTTTATTATCGCTTCGTAAGAAACATATATAAAAGGTTATGGCACGCCAATTGTCCAATAATAACGTTAACCCAGGTTTACGGTAAAAAAGAAGAATTAACAATTACAGATAAACAAGGGTTTTCGAACGTAAAACCAGGTTTTTCTAATACTTACCCATATTTTCGGGCGAAAACACGCCTATGAACCCAGGTTTCAACTAGGTTTTTCAATTGAACTTTGAATTTCGGCCGTTATTTTAAGTTCACGAGCGCGAACCTATGTTTACGGAAGTAAACCAGGGTTGTCGGGTGTAAACCATAGCTTACGAACGTGAACATATGTTAACGATCGAGAATTTAGGTTTACGACCGTGAACATGGGTTTACAACCGTAAACATAGGTTAACGGTGGTGAACATAGGATAATGACCAAAAATCATAGTTTTGTTCCAGAAACCAAGTTTTTCAAATTTAAACCTACGTTCACATTCATAAACTATGGCTCACGCTCGTAAACCCAAGTTCATGGTCGTAAACATAGGTTCACGTCCTTATACAATGGTTCTCGGCGATCAAATTATCCAACAATTACATTCTTTGTCGAAAAACTATGATTATCGAATACTAACATAAATTTTCGAGCGAACACACCGTATAACGGGCTTAAACTATAGTTTACTCTCTTGGACCCATGTTTACGTCCGATAAACTAGGTTTCTCTATTGAACTTTAACTTGGATGCACAAGTTAATCAAGATCACAACAATACCCTATGCTCGCCTTAGTTTAATATGGAAAACCCATAATATCTAAGATTTTGCAAACATCTTTCCCGCACAGTTTTCATTCAGTGTTTTGTGGTAGCCAGCCTTTCTGTACTTTCAGTACTTTGATTGGTAATGGGCATGAACAGTTAGCTTAAGTTTGGTGATTCTAGTTAAACTACTTTTGATTAATAATCATTTTCAACCTTTCTTTTACCAAAATCAAGGAGTAAAACTTTGCTTTTACTGTGTCAAAGGGGATAAAATAATATATGAGCAAAGCTCGTGTGCTTATTAAAAAATTTGTGAGGTTTGGTTAATTTTGCTCAAAACCTTTTTTGAATAATAAGCGTTTTTTAAACAAATCAATGGGAAACACCCTGCTTTTACCGGAACAAGGGGAATAACAGTAAATGTGAGCAAAGGTCATGGACTAATTGATAATTATGTGTTATTTGGAGATTCTAGTTATAACAAGAGCTTGTAGAACACTTGCATGACTTAACTGACAAAGAACAGAAATTATTTGGTCACTGCGTACTGGACAATTAACGTATTGATCTTAAATCAATAATCATGGGTCATTTACCAGTCTTAAATGACCTCCGTATCAAATGTAATCTTAGACCAAAGCATAATCTAGTTTTCTGGCAAAAAAGTTCTATTGTCAATGTGATATTGACCTTTGACCTACTGAACTCAAAACCAGTAGGGGTCATTTGCTGGTCATGACAAATCTTCCGATCTCATGATCCTAGGCCCAAGCGTTCTCCAGTTATCATCCGGAAACTGATTTGTCTACAGACCGACCAACATCCATCATCAAACATTAATATTTACAATATACCCCTCCTCCTTCGAATGAGGACAATTAAATTTCCAATTAGAAGATGCCCATGTCTCCCTAGTCCCCCAATGCATTGTCGTACTAGGCAAGAAGTCAATAGAGGATAGGAGCGAAAGACAAAGAGACACTAATGTTTGGCTGCAATAGAGATCATCTACTTGGCATGTCCAATCACCATATGAAGTTACAAAATTCTTGGTCAAATGGTTCTCAAGTAAACCGTGTTCCATGTTCAGGCCCCTGTGACCTCGATCTTTGATTGAGTGAGTCCAAAATCTACAGGGGTCATCTACTCTGCATGTCCAATCATCCTATAAGTTTCAACATTCTGGGTGTTCTGTGTCAAATGATTCTAAAGTTATTAGTTGGAAACTGTTTTCATATCATCAAGTGACCTTAACTTTTGATCAAGTGATTCAAAAATCAATAGGGGTCATCTACTCTACATGTCCAATCATCCTATGAAGTTTCAACATTCTGGGTCAAGTGGTCCTCAAGTTATTGATCAGAAACAGGTTTTCCATGTTCAGGCCCCTGTGACATTGACAGGTGATTTTTTTCCCAAATGAGAACTCATCTTGGTAAAAGCAGGCTATGAATATATTATACATAAATTACATAGATAAAAGACACTTCAGAATAGTTCTTAAACTAAAAACAACCATAAAAAAATATTTACAATGAAATTGCATGTTTTATTCAATTTTAAAACAACCAAAACAACTACTACTATCTCCAATATCAGCACACATCATGATCTGAATCTTGGACGTTTCGACCCCAAGACATTTCGACCCCAAGACATTTCAACCCCAAAATTTAATTTTCTTGGACAATTCGACCCCAAAGACATTTCGACCCCAAGACATTTCGACCCCTCAGAAATAGTTGTATGTTTTCATTTTATATTTCTTCCATTTTGCATATTTTAGAAAATATTAATATATAGATGTATATAAACATTCTATTTTTAAATGAATCATACACAAAATACATGTCAGTGAATAAACTACGCTGACCGGAAAATTTATTATTGGAACTAATTGAATTATTTTTTCATGTTTAATTTGATAATTTAAGAAGAAAATATATTATGAAAAATCAGTTTTTAAAAGAATTATAACATGTTTATATATGAATATAAAAACGTTTACTGCATTTATTGCCAAAGCACAATTAATGTCCTTTGAATATATGCGGCGTAACAAACACGTGCCTCTGATTAGTCCTGATAGAGTTTGATTGGATTATCACACCTATTGATTATATCCATTAATCAGTATATTTGTAAGCACACACAAGTTACATGTGACAAATAAATGTCTAACAAGCTTAAGGTAAGTGCAGTTAAATATGATAAGCTTTTATTTAATTCAAAAGCTAACAAAATTATGGCGATTGCACTCATCCACGAGTGCGCAAAATTCCCGTGCGCTCCACAAATTTTCAACTTCGTGTAAAAACGTTTTGTGCATTTTATTTTCCTTTTGTAAATTAATTATTTATTTATTTGAGATATGATTGAATTCTATCATAAACCCTAAAAACACGATTTATTAAAGAAATACCTGTGTACATTAGAGAATCTAGGACATGGAAATTCCGAATGCACTAATTTCCAGTGCGCACGCTGATTTTCAATCATGTACAAGACGTAACGCGCAAAGGTATTTTAATTTCCTTTTGAAAAATAATAATTTATGATATATATGTTTGAATTCAGTCATAAATCACTTCAAAAATACCATCTGTGAAAGAAATACGGGTGTATTTCGGTTATGGTAATTTCCCGCGTGGTTGCCGAATTTCAATCTCTTATGAAATCGTTTTGCGTTAAAGAATTTTATTTATCCTTCTGATACTTACTGCCAGTATTATTTATATTATACACGAATGATTTCTGCAATAAACCCTACAAAAATACCATTTATTAATAAAATAATGGTGTATTTCGGTAATGGAAATTTTGCTTGAACGTATTTTATTTTCCTTTCGTCGTATTTTATTCATTTATGATATATATGATTGAATTATTTAAAAAAAACTTCAAAAATACCTTTAACTTACAAAATACAGGTGTATCCCGGTAATGGAAAATGTGTTCCGGTGTATCCAGGTTTTTTAGGTGGATTCCGGTTTAATATGTGAAGTTGCTAAAATCATACTTTTAAAATCATACTCTAAATCACGTGTATTTGCTAAAATATTTAATACAGAAAAAAGTAATACGGCTGCCACATTTTCTTTACAGATATGAAATATGATAATATTTTTTCCCCGTTTTAAACAGAACAGTACTCATATATTCTTATATTTTGCAGTAACGGGGATTTCATGTTTGATATTTTACAACTGGAAGGAATGTCGTTCATAGAAAAGAAAAGAGCAGTTGTAAATAACAAAAATCATATTCTGTATTCTGTAAAGCAAATACTTTATGTGTGCGTCAAAATCGCTTACGAAAATAACATTAAATGCGAAAATAAGCAATGTGTTATTTAATTTCCTATAGTTTTCTTTACATTTTCGCCGAAATTAAAGATAATGTTGACACATGTTTGTAAATATCGATGTCACCACAATCGCTTAATTGATTGTTAATTGCAATGCGCACACGTGCTGTATATCAACAAACAATTAATCAAGGTGTGATAATCCAATCAAAAGATCACGTTTTTTCTGATTATGATTTTAAATATCAATGTAATGAAGATAGTGACATCTTAAACTTCTTTGAGTTACATTATAATTATTTATATTTGGTTGAAATAAATAAATAAAGAGGTATTAAAGATGTGACTTTATTAAAGTTATTTTCATAATTAAAATCAGCGAAATCGGCCCTTGATTTAAAAATCTTGTTTTTTTTTTTAAATATAGCTGTTTACTAAAATAGTCTTTAAGATGATTTGAAAATATAAATAAACACCAAGTATGAAAATATGTTATATAAAGGTTATTTTAAGATAGATAATCAGAACGATTTGTTCTTAAATTATTTACGTAATAAACGCGGCTGATATATAAATCCCGTTATTTTTGTAAAATTTATAAATGATGATTACATTTTGAAATTGCTCAGTTATCTATAGATTAAAGCTTAATTATAATAATGACAGCATTCTTAGATGTTTTCAGGCATATCATTGAATGGGGTCGAAATGTCCAAGGAGTTGGGGTTGAAATGTCTTGGGGTCGAATTGTCTCTTGGGGTCGAAATGTCTTGGGGTCGAAATGTCTTGCTAGCCATGATCTTCGGGTTGCATTTAGTCAATTTTCAGCTGTAGATTAATATAATATGCCTCATAATCATGCCAATATGCATGTTTTAGTGTTGTTATATTTTCTGGTCCTTTGGGATCATGGAGTTCATTCAACATATGTGTAATAAAGTTCTGCTTAAGCTGGCGCTAGGGGCACATTTCATTACCTCTCATGAAACAGACTCAATCAACCCGAGTCTAGCTGCTATTATTCTTCTTGGTTGCATTCTATGCACCCAGAGGATCTTTTTACGAATTTTATTGTTCAAATTCAAATATTAAAAACTGGAATTTTTCCAACTTTGTTTGAATGATCTCAAATTATTTCATTGCAGTTTTCAAAATCCCGCTATTGTATAATTATCCGAGAAGAAATCGTACGGCAGAACGTGAATATTTGGGGACGAAAACACCGCAAATCTACCGGCGATTAAAAAGGCGAATTTGTTAAAAATAGTGCTTTTTTCGAATTAATTATACTCTTAATGATATGTCAATCACAAACACCAGCTGGAATGTAATATTAAAGCAAATTGAAGTGCATACGATCGTATTTTCGGGAAACAGGTACGAATTTTTCGCCCTCTCCGTTACGGCTGCAATTATTTTCCTAAGTCGTGCAAATAAAAATTATCTACGTAAATATTATGAAGTGATCGTATCTTTCTCTATGAAAAATAAATAGGCTAACACCTCTTCTGTTGATTTCATGCAATATATATCTTTCCATAAACCCATTTCTATGCTACAAAGTTCAACGGATGCTTGGGTGCAATTTTATCCGAAAATAGAATGCACGCCGTGCTAGTTAGATGTTTTCTGATCATGTGACCAAAACAAGCTCTTTGGTGTTGTTATGATAATAAAATTTCGATTAACTTTTCTAGCAGGAACTAAGTTTTAATTTTAAACGTTCACAAAAGACGCAACTTTGTTTTAATACCGATTATAGATGTACGCGGATGGTGCTGAAGTAGCCTACTATACTATATTTTCGTAGGTTATTTATAGTTTATTTTGGTCACGTGATGAAGAATTGTTTTGGTCATGTGATCAAAGCAAGCATGCTCATTTTCATACGCGTTGTTTTTGTTATAAAATATAGATTACGGCAAATTTGTACTTAAGCAGTGCATTTTTTGATAAAGTTGAATCTCAGAAGCTTTTTGAAAGTTAAACAGACTTCAATTACGTAAAATTTATGGAGGACATGGAACTACTTGTTCTTCGGTTTCGGATAAGCATTTTGACTGTAAATTTGTGGTATGGTAAATCTGTGGTCACGCTTCGCTGCCCACAAAAATGATCCTTTCTGGCCCAAAAGCTCGGATAAAAATGGGCACACTGTTAAAAAAAGAGGCCACAATTTAAAAAAAATTCAAATTTCACGGTTATTTTTGCACGAAAACGTCTTTCTACATCATTTACAACAGATTTATGGCCATTTACATTACTTGTGATGGCTTCCGACGAAAGTCATGTTTTAGCTCTATTATAGGTCAGAGACCACCAATTGTTTTCCCATAGACTTACATTGTAACATTATGGCGTGTACGGTCTTCCATACATCGAAACATGTATATCTAATTACAAGTTTTTCAAGAACTATCTTAGTTCTACCAAAATATCGAACGAAAAACATATGAATAGTGATACTTTATTTAAGTAATTTTCGTGTGAATGAGATGACCCCCTATTTACATCATTGACATGGCGGGAGAAATTCGTTTGATAAAACTTTTTTTCAATACACATAAAATGTAGCAGATTTTGTCAAAATGTATAATAAGATACTGTAAATGCAGTGAAAAAATCAATTTTGAAAAAATAATCACTTCCTGGGTTTGTTTACATGACTGACCAATCAGAACGCGCAGATGTTACCTTATTCCCAGGTATACACTTACCTCATTCCCAGTAAGTTCCCTGTACTTTTTTGAATTGGTGGTCTCTGACCTCAAGGTCACAGGGGCCTGAACATTGAAAATCATTTCCGATCAATAACTAGAGAACCACTTGACCCAGAATGTTGAAACTTCATAGGATGATTGGTCGTGAAGAGTAGATGACCCCTATTGATTTTGGGGTCACTCCGTCAAAGGTCAAGGTCACAGGGGCCTGAACATTGAAAACCATTTCAGATCAATAACTAGAGAACCACTTGACCCAGAATGTTGAAACTTCATAGGATGATTGGTCATGAAGAGTAGATGACCCCTATTGATTTTGGGGTCACTCCGTCAAAGGTCAAGGTCACAGGGGCCTGAACATTGAAAACCATTTCCGATCAATAACTAGAGAACCACTTGACCCAGAATGTTGAAACTTCATAGGATGATTGGTCATGAAGAGTAGATGAACCCTATTGATTTTGGGGTCACTCTGTCAAAGGTCAAGGTCACAGGGACCTGAACATTGAAAACCATTTCCGATCAATAACTAGAGAACCACTTGACCCACAATGTTGAAACTTCATAGGATGATTCGTCATGAAGAGTAGATGACCCTTATTGATCTTGGGGTCACTCAGTCAAAGGTCAAGGTCACAGGGGCCTGAACATTGAAAACCATTTCCGATCAATAACTAGAGAACCACTTGACCCAGAATGTTGAAACTTCATAGGATGATTGGTCATGAAGAGTAGATGACCCCTATTGATTTTGGGGTCACTCCATCAAAGGTCAAGGTCACAGGGGCCTGAACATTGAAAACCATTTCCGATCAATAACTAGAGAACCACTTGACCCAGAATGTTGAAACTTTATAGGATGATTGTACATGCAAAGTAGATGACCCCTATCTATTTTGGGTCACTCCATTAAAGGTCAAGGTCACAGGGGCCTGAACATTGAAAACCATTTCCGGTCAGTAACTTGAGAACCACTTGACCCAGAATGTTGAAACTTAATAGGATGATTGATCATGCAGAGTAGATGACCCCTAACGATTTTGGGGTCACTCTGTGAAAGGTCAAGGTCACAGGGGCCTGAACATTGAAAACCATTTCCGGTCAGTAACTTGAAAACCACTCGACCCAGAATGATGAAACTTCATAGGATGATTGGTCATGCAGAGTAGATGACCCCTAATGATTTTGGGGTCACTCTGTTAAAGGTCAAGGCCACAGGGGCCTGAACATAGAAAACCATTTCCAATCAATAACTTGAGAACCTCTCGACCCAGAATGTTGAAACTTCATAGGATGATTGTTCATGCAGAGTAGATGACCCCTATTGTTTTTGGGGTCACTCCATTAAAGGTCAAGGTCACAGGGGCCTGAACATTGATAACCAGTTCCGATCAATAACTTGAGAACCACTTGACCCAGAATGTTGAAACTTCATAGGATGATTGAACATGCAGAGTAGATGACCCCTATTGATTTTGGGGTCAGTCTATTAAAGGTCAAGGTCACAGTGGCCTGTTCATGTAAAATCATTAATTGGAAATAACTTGAGAACCACTTGACCTACAATGTTGAGACTTAATATGATGATTGGACATGCAGAGTAGATGACCCCTATTTATTTTGAGGTCACTTGATCAGAGGTCAAGGTCACAGGAGCCTGAACAGTGACTTGAGAACCACTAGGCCAAGAGTGTTGAAATTTAGCGGGATGACTGGACATGCCAAGTAGATGATCCCTATGTAGCCAACGATCAGTGTCTCTTTGACTTCGCTCCTGACCCCTATTGACTTCTTGCCTATAGGACTTTGCATTGGGGGAGACATGCGCCTTTTTACAAAAGCATTTTCTAGTTTTAACTGTTTTTTTTTTCTTTCTTAGTTCCTCTCTGAAAGTCACGTGACCATGACCATCTACGCCATATTTTCGATATTTTAAAAAAAAAAATTTTCTTGTCCAAATTACTGAATTCCACAGAAGCTACCTGTTAATACTTTAAAAATCTTTGTTACTAAACTTAAAATGTCATATTTTCATACTTTTTTGAGCCAGAAATTTCAATTCTTTTCTGCGGGTATACCCCTCCCACTCTCAGTAACAAGTGAAAAGACCAATACTAAGAAAATCAACATAAAAAATAAGTTTACCATCTATGACCACTGTGTGTGCATCATTTTTGGACACTGAGTTTTTTTGTTTTTTTTTAAATCTTACTTTTTCAGTTGAGCTTTTGCGATCGCCCTTCGTCCGTCCATCCGTCCACAATTTCCTTATGAACACGATAGAGACCACATTTTGTATTTGATTTTAATCAAACTTACACTCAACTTGTATGGGCATAATATCTTGGTTCCTTTCAAAAACTGGCCAGATCTCACCATGGGTTCCAGAGTTATGGTCCCTTAAAGGGCCAAAATTTGCTATTTTTGGCTTGTGAACACAATAGAGACAACATTTTGCAATCAGCTTTAATCAAACTTTCACACAACTTGTATTGGCATAATATCTCAGTTCCTTTCGAAAACTGGCCAGATCCCTTCATGGGTTCCAGAGTTATGGCCCCTTAAAGGTAAAAAATTTGCTATTTTGGCTTTTGCAGCCATATAGACTTCATTTATGGTTTGATTTGATACAGACGTGCAAAATATCTTCAACAACAGTCAATAAATCTTGGATTCCATGATGAATCTGTCAGATCTAATCACAGGTTCTGGAGTTATTTTATATCTGATTACCTCCCCTGATTTTAATCAAAATAGATTTATATCAGTAAGTACTTATAGGACTCATCTGAAATTTCATTATTGTCATTAGTTGGACTGAGACAATCAGGGTAGATAACTATGGACTGATTTTGTGTCAAATTACTTTCCTTTATTTCAAATTAAAATGGGTATATCACCGTAACTAATGAAGATACTGATCTGAAATTTCATTTCTGCCATCAGATTGACTTGGACAATCAGGGAAGATACATATAGACTGAATTTATGACAAATTACCTCCCTTCATTTTTTATGTAAATGAATATATATACCTAGCAGCTTGTAATGAGATTGGTTTGAAACATTATTTATGTCTTCCATGGTAAGAAATTTCTACTTTTACTTACTTTTCTAATATATTGTTGTAAAAGCTTGTACTCTGTATCTTCTGCATGCATATACCAATGCATGATTACCTTTCCTGATTTTTTAATAAAAATGGATTTATCTCAGTAAGTATTTATAGGACTCATTTGAAATTTCATTATTGTCATTAGTTGGACTGAGACAATCAGGGTAGATGACTATGGACTGATTTTATGTCAGATTACCTCCCTTTGTTTCAAATTAAATTTGGTATAATAGCTCCGTAACTAATGAAGAAACTGATCTGAATTTCATTTATGCCATCACATGGACTTGGACAATCAGTTTAGATGCATATTGACTGATTTTATGACAAATTACCTCCCTTTATTTTTAGCTCACCTGTCACAAAGTGATAAGGTGAGCTTTTGTGACTGTGCAGCGTCTGTCGTCTGTCCGTGTGTAAACTTTTGCTTGTGACCACTCTAGAGGTCACATTTTTCATGGGATCTTTATGAAAGTTGGTCAGAATGTTCATCTTGATGATATCTAGGTCAAGTTTGAAACTTGGTCACGTGCGGTCCAAAACTAGGCCAGTAGATCTAAAAATAGAAAAACCTTGTGACCTCTCTAGAGGCCATACTTTTCAATGGATCTTCATGAAAATTAGTCAGAATGTTCAACTTGATGATATCTAGGTCAAGTTAGAAACTGGGTCACATGCCTTCAAAAACTAGGTCAGTAGGTCAAATAATAAAAAAACCTTGTGACCTCTCTAGAGGCCATATTTTTCATCGGATCTGTATGAAAATTGGTCTGAATGTTCATCTTGATGATATCTAGGTCAAGTTTGAAACTGGGTCACTTATGTTCCAAAACTAGGTCAGTATGTCTAAATATAGAAAATCCTTGTGACCTCTCTAGAGGCCATACTTTTCAATGGATCTTCATGAAAGTTAGTGAGAATCTTCACCTTGATGATATCTAGGTCAAGTTCGAAACTGGGTCACGTGCCGTTAAAAACTAGGTCAGTAGGTCAAATAATAAGAAAACCTTGTGACCTCTCTAGAAGCCATATTTTTCATGGGATATGTATGAAAGTTGGTCTGATTGTCCATCTTGATGATATCTGGGTCAAGTTCAAAACTGGGTCAAGTGCGGTCAAAAACTAGGTCAGTAGGTCTAAAAATAGAAAAACCTTGTGACCTCTCTAGAAGCCATACTTTTCAATGGATCTGTCATAGAGGGCCCTTATCGTTTCCAGGGTGTTGGGGTCATGACTCGGGCTCACAGGTGGTACCGGTTGATTTTTTGTAGTCTTGGGGAAATTAGCCGGGTTCGAGCTCCTGTGAGATTCTACCGAGTGTTATAAATTTAAAGGAACCTCATTTTGACAGACTTATAAGCCTTTGGTTTTAGGCTTGACCTTTGTCCACACTGCAGATAAAACACAATGTAACTGTTTTTTGAAGTTTAATTCAGGTTTCCCATTTAGATTATAACAAGCAACAAAGATGTAACAAAGTTCCAGTGAATAATAAATTTCCAATGTTAAAGTTGCAACAATTCACAAAATCCTGTATTTAAATAACAAAGTAAAGCTTAAGTGTTCCTTCAAAGTTTAATAGGCTGACTCAATATAAGTCATTGATATGCCCTTATTTCTGGCAAGAGATGCCAGGAACTTTTAAAACATCTTTTCACCTTTGTGTCTAAAACTTAACTCCTTGAATAGCAGCAAAAACTGCATGATCAAGATTTGCAAATAAAAATAATTAACCAATGAAAAGAAATATACTTTTATCAGTAGCCAATCAAATTTAAGCTTGAAAGGTCCTGGATGACCCTCTCACATCTAAAGCCATAAACTAATACCATTATTCAATATTCAAATTATATCTACATGACAACAAGCTTATTAAAGATACCTGGTGATAGCAGACACACCAATTTATGATAATTGCAATTAGCAGTTCTGGACAGGTAATGCCAGATGTCACATATCTGCACATAAAAGTGCCAATATCTTTTCATATAGCTTGGCTTCACATTTTGTTTGCATAATAAATCTACTGAAAATCTTCTTAATTTAATAAATAAATAATCTTTAAAAAAATACCTTTTTATAACAAATTTCTGAATTTTAATTTCTTGCATATTTCAATTTAAAAATATGGCCTAAATTTTACTGCTATTACACATTCCCCCCTGGCATATTATGTTTGTCCCCAAACATATTAAATACATAGTCATTATAACATAACAAAACACAGTTTAAACATATGATATGAAGATTTTCTTAGTACTTAACATTTTTTTTCTTTTTGTGTATTATTTACATTATTTACAGATGGTACCATTTCATATTTACATTACACGTGTATATATGTTAACATGCTGAATAATGGCACAATCATTTTAGTATCAATCTGATTCACTTTTCAAGAAAAACATTAATATAATTTCAAAACATCCTTTTCAATTACAGTTGTGCCAATTTTTGTTTTTTTATCATCATAACATCATATAACAACTTCTGCCCTCTGTCTTATTCACATCATCACATTATCATAAATAACACAGCATCATTGCTATTTCAACTCTGATTTCTAATCATCACTGTAATCATCACTATTTTATTTCAGTATACATGTAGCATCATTGCAACAACAGTTTATAATAGCATCATGGCTTTTTTCCCTTCACAATTCATTGCATTTCTTAACTCGTTTCTGTTCACAGTTCTATAGCATGTTTGTTTGTTACTTTTCGACAGTGTATTGCATTTGCACATCATTTTTCAGCTCATCATGGCACTGTCATTAGTTTTTTTTCATCATTTTATTGTCATCATTCAACCGACACTAAGACTGTCAATGTTGTTTTTTTTTCAGTTGCTACTTTTCCACTGTAGTTTTTAAATTTATAATAAAATATCACATTCTTTCATTTTGAGTACACCATCATATACTGTATATACCTTGCTACCAGTTATCTGTGAACAAACAGTCCCAAACCATTATTTAAGCAGCCCGCCAAGTATACTGCTTAATTTTTTGCAACATAATGATTTTTTAAGGTAAATCAGAATCTCAAACATAGGATTATATCTATAAATTATATGGAAATACTTATGACTCTATATAGAATGCTATAAAAAATCTGGTCTCTCAAAATATTTTAACTCAACTCAACTGCCTTTTTAGGTCTCTGTATAGAAATAAAACTTAAAGGTGGCTTCATCCAAAACAGAAAATGCAAAATTTGTCATAATTGACAATAAATACCTATTTTAATAAAATGCTTACTAGAAGCAGACAGATTCTTTAAAATTGTAACATATTCTCTTTGAAATAAGACTAAGGAAATAAATGCACAAAATTTTGACACCAATGTTGGATAAAACAGAGGCTTTCTCAAGCAAGACCTGCGCGCTTGATCTAACTTAAAACTCACTCCTATCTTATCAAAGATTGGCCCACCTATCAATAAGTAAGTTGATCTTTTTTTTTTTTTTTTGAGAAAAAAACAAACAAAACATACTAGTACTTACAACAACTATAGTCTATTTAAAGCAAAAAGAATATTATTTTGTGTTAAGCAATGTAAATTCTATACAAAAAGGGATGTTTTTTTTTTTTCAAGATGAAAGCTTTAACTCAATGAAATAATACTTCTTGTATTTCTTTTTTTTTTTTTTTTTTTTAGAAACTGACCTGCATTCTCACTGTATCATCTATAGTACATATTTTAAACTATCTTATTTTTTTTTGTAATCTCACCTAATCTACCAGTGGAATTGTTTGTACTACAATACAAGTAATTTGATTACAATATGTACTGCTAATTAAATGCTGGACTCTGCCTACTATGAAGTAATGTTTAACATGACTGCTGAAAATCATTCTTCAAAAGTTTCAGAAAGTTTTCCAAAAGAACACTGGGCACATCTTCTTCATGGTACCAACATGGGGGAATATTTTTATTCTGGTGACTGATCAGATATCTGTATGTACCATCGTCCTCAATGCATATTTCCAATAGGTGCTCAGTTTCAATGAATAATTCTGTATAGATTCTTTTCATAGGCCTTCCTTCCTGTCTATCTAACCTGAATTTTAGACAGACAATCTTTCCCTGTCTTTTCCATTCTTGGGTCAGTTTGTCAAGTTTAATGTATATGTCCTCTGCAAATGCCCTAGCAGCTTGCAGCGTGCACCATTCAGGTGTTGATGATTTCCGTTGTAGATAGTAATATGGCCTACATTTGATGATACGAACTCCCAGCAGTTTGGTGTTGTCAATGTTGGACACTTTGTCCGAAATTTCAGCTGTCTTTTGTTTGTGTGTGGAATCTGATTTGTTCATTTCTGTTTGAGTGCCTGTAGATTTTGAAGTTGTGACCTGATTTACTGTTGGCTTTTCAAAGAACTTGAATTTTCCTTTCTGTGTTTGACGGCGGCGTTTCTTCCCTTTCATTGTCTTTTCAGCATGAAATTCTCTTCTCATTTGATCGGGGATCTTGCATGAAAATTGCCAGTCTGGTTTCTTACCCTCCTGTTTATAACGCAGCTTGTACAAAGATTTCTTTTTATTTGACCAGGCCTCCAGGATTCTTGAAATCTCGTGCTCTGAGTATGGCTTACATGTGCCATTAGTGCAGTCCGGACAGGTTTCTGGAGAAGAAACTCTAGATGTGTCTGTTTCTGTTTGTCTGCTTGTGGATGGCTGCTCTTCTGCAGGTATTCTTGGCTGCTCTTGTGTTTGTTTTGCTGTCTGCTTGTCTTGACTTGGCCTGTTGTGTTGCTGCTGTGGTTGTTTAGGCTGCAGGGGTAACTGTGGCCTTTTTTGCACTGGTGGTTGCTGAAGATCTCTCGGTCTGACTGGTTGTGTCTGAGGCCTTTCTGCCCTCTCTGGAAGGTCAGGGTCATCTTGGATCTCCTCAGGGTTCAACTCATTATTATGGTCTTCCTCTGGTAAGGGATTTGTAGGACGCTCTGCCGGGTCATAATATGGTTTTAGTCTCTGTACATTCACCAGCGACTTGACCTCTTTGTTAGTTTTGCAATTTCTCAGTCGGTACGTGTCATTGGAACATATTTGCACTATGTAATATGGTCCGACCCATTTTCGGTGTAACTTTGGTGCTTTCCCTAGCGGAACCTTTGAGCAGTACAGCCACACTCTCTGTGCTGGTATGTAACTAACTTCTTTTGCATTCTTGTCATATTGTGACTTGTACCTTTCTTGAGCTTTTTCAATATTTTCCTTAGCTATTTGCCTAGCATCCTCCATATTCTGTAGAATTCTGCTTAAAAAAACTTTATGGTCCTGTGTCATATGCTCCTTGG
Source organism: Mercenaria mercenaria (assembly GCF_021730395.1). NCBI lineage: Eukaryota > Metazoa > Mollusca > Bivalvia > Venerida > Veneridae > Mercenaria > Mercenaria mercenaria. Next base: position 74,611,347 of record NC_069361.1, on the reverse strand, counting down.
GAATTAATGCTGTGTCAATTGGCATCTTCATCTCATGGCCAAATAACATGAAATAAGGTGAATACTCTGTAGACTGTGTTGCAGGTGTGGCTCGATAGGCCATCATGATGCCTGGTAACAGTTCTGGCCAGTCATCCTGCTGATTCTTGGTGTAAGCACGTAGAGCCTGCAGAACAACAGAATTCATACGCTCCACAGAACCATTCGTTTGCGGATGATAGGAACTGGTAAGGTGTCTGGTGATTTGGAAAAACTCACACAGAGCCTTCACCAGCTTAGACGTGAAATTTTTTCCACGGTCCGTGATTAGAACTCGAGGTGCGCCAAACCTAGTTACGATTTCTCTGTAGAAAACGGCGGCTACTTCAGTGGCCTCCTGAGTTCGGAGCGGAAAAGCTTCACACCATTTTGAGCAGCTGTCTACCACAAGGAGCACATGTTTGTACTTGTCCTTGGTAGTAGGCAGACCACTCAAAATGTCCATGTGCCATCTATCAAGCACATCACTGACTGGTTGCGGATGTAGAGGAGGTCGTTTAGCATGAAAGTTACGCTTAGACTGTTGGCACACTTCGCATGAACGTACATATAGCTGGATATCGTGGTACATAGAACTCCAATAAAATTTATTCCTGAGTGCCATATAAGTACGATCGAAACCTTGATGCCCCCCTAAAACACAGTCATGATATGAGCGAAGAACATCATCTCGAAGAACCCTTGGTACAGCTACTTGCTTTACCAGACGGTCCTCTCAAGGAGTGTTCTTGCCCCGCTTCATATAAAGATGGACAAGTACACCATCATCTAATTCAAATTGTAGGCTTCAGCCACAACAGTTTTGGCCTTTTCTGAGTCTTCTGGCACAACATTAAAAAATTTGTACTTGTAAATATCCCTGAAGTCTGGACATGACCTCTGTAAATTAACTAAGTCTGGCAACTGTACATTCTGAGGCTTCTCATCTTGCAGACTTGCAATAATTTCTTCCTGTGTTTCGTTTTCATATATAAAAGTGACTTCAGTACTGCAAGTGTCTGTTGAAGTATTTACATTAAAAACTTGATCTTCATCTGGTGTTTGGGTAGAACTAATCTTATACTTTTGTCTTGACAAATAATCAGCAGGATTCTGTTTTCCTGGCTTATGTACAATCTCAAAATTGTACCCTTGAAGTAACAAGCTCCACCTACCTAACCTACCATTACAGTCCTTAATGCTCTGCAAGTATTTCACAGACACATTGTCCGTAAACACTGTAAATTTCTGATTTACTAGATACTCCCTATAGTGCTGTATTCCCTCAACTAGTGCCAAAGCTTCTTTCTCTGTAATGTGCCACTTTAATTCATTTCCATGTAAGGCACGACCATTGTACGCAATCGCATGTTCCTTGCCATTTTGGACTTGCGAGAGAATAAATCCAACAGAATAGTCACTTGCGTCAATTGTCAAATTAAAGGGCAACTCAAACTTTGGATAGGCAAGGATAGGTGCCTCAGTGAGTCGTTTCTTTAACTCATTGAAAGACATTTCACATTCTGAGGTCCATTTAAATCTTTTATTCTTTTTGAGCAACTGATTTAAAGGGCCAGCTATCTTTGAGAAATCCTTTACAAACCTGCGAAAAAAATTTGCTGTTGCAAGGAAACTTTTGACTTGTTTAGCACTTGTAGGACTTTTGAATTTTTTCAGCTTCTCTATGTTTTCAGGATTTACCCTAATGCCGTCTTTCGACACAATGTGACCTAGGTACTTAATTGACTTTGTGGCAAAAGCACATTTTGCCGGGTGAAGCTTCAAATTAGCACTTCTAAGAAGCTGAAACAACTGTTGAAGATGGGACAGGTGGGAATCAAATGACTTATCAAATAAAAGCACATCATCAACATAAATCAAGGCTGACTTGAAGTTCATAGATTTCAATACCTTGTACATTAGGCTTTGAAAGGTCAAGGTTGAATTGGAAAGACCCATAGGTAGGCGCTTGAAATTGAAAATTCCTCTTGGGTAATGAATGCAGCCTTATGTTTTGTTTTTGGGTCAAGGGGTACTTGAAAAAATCCACTGCGCAAATCCACAGAGGAGAAAATCTCGGGTTCAGTGTCTGCCAAGGTGTCAAATACATCAGGCAAACTGGGAATGGGAAATGACATAGGGACCGACTGTTCATTTAACCTCCTGAAATCAACACAGAACCTGTACTCATTTGTGTTTCCTTTCTTGACCAATACCACAGGGGCATGATAGGGGGAGGTTGACTCCTCAATGATGTCAGCCTCAAGATACTCATCTAGCTGCTTGTCGAGGACCCTACGCATTTCAGGGGACTGACGGTAAGGAGGACAACTGACGGGCTTTTCTGTTTTCGTATGTATGGTATGGAAATGCATATTAGTCTCCCCTAATTCTGAAATATCCTTGGCAAATATGTCTCTATTTTTTCCTAAAAGGGTATAAAGTTGCTCTATTTGTTGGTCGCTGAGATCTGTTTGATCAAGATTGATCCCCAGCTCATTAACTATCCTCTTATAATACTTTGGAGTATAAATATCTTGCCCAGCACTGGACGCTACATTAATGGTCGCCTCAGGTTTGAGGTCTGATACACAAGAGTTTGTGACTTGCGAAGCTTTAGCTATTGTGTCCTTTGATTCCAGGAACACAGGCATACTGGGGGTTCATTAACCGATATGTTCCCTTTGAATTTAGCACTCTACAGACCGTTTTACACCTCCAGCCAGAGAATGTTTTCCCATCAAACTTAATGTGGGTTCTAGCATAACAACTGATCCATTTGGGATTCTGGGAACATGAACAGGGATAACCATTTCACTGTGAGGTGGCACAATGACCTCACATGGCACTGAAGCTAGCACTATAGGTGTATTGTAGTCAGGGAAAGTATCTACTGTAATACTACCTACAAATGGAGTTTCCCTAAGACTACTAGATTTATTTGCTCTAGGGGCTGGTATTGTCAACTTCATAGCCCCAAAATCTGTCTGAACAGAATTTGTCCTAAGAAAATCAATGCCTAAGATTGCTTTTGCATGCAAAGTCTCAAAAATTCTAAATTTCTGTTTCAAAGTTAGCCCTCCTATATTTACATCTAAAATTGTCTCTCCTAAAACTACATGTCGCTCTCCACAGACACCTAAAACTGCACCTACATCAGACTGGGACACCTTTGCCTCCGGTGCAACTTGTTTTAACAATCTTCTTGACATACAAGAAATGCTAGCACCACTATCTACCAGACATGATATACTATTTTTGCCAAACTTAACTTCTACAAACTTTCTATCTAAACTGGTGCTAAACTTGATTTTAGGCTCCTCACTACCAAAATCTGCAAAATTGGAGCAAACTTTCTGGCTGCAACACCAAGATTTTAATTTAAGCTTTCTTGGTGCCATCTTTCACTTTATGAAGGCTTACTATAAACTAGGAGGTACAAAAGTCTACTACTTTAAACTGAGAATACTACTCTATCACTACAACATTCAGATCTATGCAATGCCGCTTTAATTGTGGCATATCAGACACCTTCCTTGCAGAGCACGTGAAATTACATGCAGATTTATCTGCTCTAACATTTTACAGCTTATACTATGGTCAGAAAATTAGTTACTAACAAGTGTATGAAATGCACTAAAAAAATTTTACAAGCTTGTCTGAGACGTACTATAAACAACCTTTAAGAACACACTGGCTGTATCCAAATAAACATCTTTTTAATGATGGAACCATAAATCATAAATGGCTTTAAATGAACATGACTCTTCAGGAAGTTCAGAAAAATGAAACAAAAAGGCACAGTAAGCCGCAGGCATTTAAATGGGAAAAATTCCCACAAGTATATTCAAACAGTTTTTTCTTAAACTGCAAAAATTTCAATTCACATAATGAACAGCTAAGCCTCTATTCTCAAATTTGGTGTTCAAATATTCCTAGCTAAAACATCAGGTTAAAAAAAAATAAACAAAATGACACAAAGTATTAATTTTTCCAACAAGATTAACACTAGTTTGCTTAGATATAAATTCTAACACCTCACTAATTTTCACCAGTAATTTTTAATCCATATGCGAGTTCTCTCTTAAATTTGAATATCTTCAATTTAAGATAAATTTCTCACTAGGATAGGAATGGAAATAATATTATATTTACATGTATAAGACTCAGACCACACTTTTTACAACTAGTCTAAAACAAATTATTACTTGGAAGCAAGTGTACCTTTAATTTTATTATATTTCTTCCCTCAACTGACAAAATGTTCCTCTATGCAACAATCTTGAAATTTAAGCCAAAGTTACTTACATGACTTTTCAGAAATCAATTTTTGGGTTATTTTCAGCTTTGAAAATATGAAAAACAAACCCACTTTTATTTGTAAAAACAATGAGCAAAACTCTGAGACCTTAAATATTTTCCTTCAAAAGTGCATTATTGTTGCCTTTAAACCCAAGATTTGCCCAGAATCACAGATAACAAGTAATAAGGAAAACAAGTATATTCAGTATGTACTCACCACAGTTTATGCTTTATGGTAAATTTAGAGTTTCACTGATTGTCTTGTACATTTATTCCTGCATGCCCACATGTCATAAGGATCCTGGCTTTTTAGTTACTGGTTACAGCGTCTCATCCCCTGGTTCCATCAAAATGCACCGGAAAAATAGCTGTTCATCGAAGTTTGGTTTTGTGTTTTTAAAGAGTTCTGTAGTTCCATCGCCATTGCCAAAGAAAAATTGTTTATAAACGTTTGGTCTCGTAATTTTGTATTGATCTCAAGCAGAAATCCATAAAGACCAAGATCAAAGAGTCCCATCCATGTTGAAGTAATGTTTATATAAATTTATAAATTTGTTCTTTATAATATGTAGTTTTGTATGTTTTCCAAAGTTCCTTCACCTTGAAATTTTCCAATGTGTCAAACAAAAAAAAAAATTCTATTCCAGTTTCTGCATGTCCATCTCACTGATCGTACCCGGTTACTCCAACCACACATCTGTCATAGAGGGCCCTTATTGTTTCCAGGGTGTTGGGGTCATGACTCGGGCTCACAGGTGGTACCGGTTGATTTTTTGTAGTCTTGGGGAAATTAGCCGGGTTCGAGCTCCTGTGAGATTCTACCGAGTGTTATAAATTTAAAGGAACCTCATTTTGACAGACTTATAAGCCTTTGGTTTTAGGCTTGACCTTTAGATAATTGTCCACAATGCAGATAAAACACAATGTAACTATTTTTTGAAGTTAAATTCAGGTTTCCCATTTAGATTATAACAAGCAACAAAGATGTAACAAAGTTCCAGTGAATAATAAATTTCCAATGTTAAAGTTGCAACAATTCACAAAATCCTGTATTTAAATAACAAAGTAAAGCTTAAGTGTTCCTTCAAAGTTTAATAGGCTGACTCAATATAAGTCATTGATATGCCCTTATTTCTGGCAAGAGATGCCAGGAACTTTTAAAACATCTTTTCACCTTTGTGTCTAAAACTTAACTCCTTGAATAGCAGCAAAAACTGCATGATCAAGATTTGCAAATAAAAATAATTAACCAATGAAAAGAAATATACTTTTATCAGTAGCCAATCAGATTTAAGCTTGAAAGGTCCTGGATGACCCTCTCACATCTAAAGCCATAAACTAATACCATTATTCAATATTCAAATTATATCTACATGACAACAAGCTTATTAAAGATACCTGGTGATAGCAGACACACCAATTTATGATAATTGCAATTAGCAGTTCTGGACAGGTAATGCCAGATGTCACATATCTGCACATAAAAGTGCCAATATCTTTTCATATAGCTTGGCTTCACATTTTGTTTGCATAATAAATCTACTGAAAATCTTCTTAATTTAATAAATAAATAATCTTTAAAAAAATACCTTTTTATAACAAATTTCTGAATTTTAATTTCTTGCATATTTCAATTTAAAAATATGGCCTAAATTTTACTGCTATTACAGATCTTCATGAAAGTTAATCAGAATGTTTACCTTGATAATATCTAGATCAAGTTTGAAACTGGGTCACATGTCATCAAAAACTAGGTCAGTAGGTCAAATAATAGAAAAACCTTGTGACCTCTCTAAGAGGCCATATTTTTCATGGGATCTATATAAAGGTTGGTCTGAATGTTCATCTTGATGATATCTTGGTCAGGTTTGAAACTGGGTCACATGAGCTCGAAAACTAGGTCACTATGTCAAATAATAGAAAAAAACGATGTCATACTCAGTTCAAAACTGGGTCACGTGGGGACATGTGAGTGATTCAGGACCATCATGGTCCTCTTGTTTATGTTATTGAATATACCTTAGCAGCTTCTAATGAGATTGGTTTTAAATGTTATTTTTAAGTCTTCCAGGGTAAGGAATAGTAATGCTGGTACAAAAATGCAGCATTTGAGCCTAGGACCCTCAAACTTGGTATGGAGATTGGCCCTGACTGGTATGTGACCCATAGGTCAAAAGGGACTGTTACAAGAAAATATTTATCCTGATGATATTTAATGTGTATGCCTATGTGATCTATGTCAAAACTTTATCTTATCATTAAGAGGCTGAGCAATGGTACTCAGTTGAGCGATACAGGGCCATTATGGCCCTCTTGTTTTTTTCACTTTCCCAAATTTTAGGGCAGGAGGATCTGTAAAACTAAAGATAAAAAAATACTGGCCTTAATGGGTTTATCCATGCACTGAGTCAAGCACGGAGAAAAGTTGAGCATGCTGTCTTACAGACAGCTCTTGTATAAAATTTTGTAACTACCTCCATTAAATATATGAAAGTAATTAAAAACTGGACTATTTCCAGGCTTTTTTTCCCCATCCTTTTTGGAATGCCACCAACACCAGTGGGTTTTGGGAAAATGCTCTGGGAAATTGTTTTTATTGGGAAAATTTGCAAATTACCAATCTATATAAAGATAATTTTTAGGTAAAATACTAATGGTTTGCATTTCTGTATTTGCTCAACAGTATAACATTACTGTTGTTTTTATAATAACCAAAAATATACATACAAATTAGCAAAACTGTCTTAAAACAGCAAAAATCATAAAAGGTAACACTCAGAATGTGCTTATTAAATTTATACGTATGCTAAAATTACACTATTTTGTTGGGCAGCCCGGATACGAAAATCAAATTTCAGAAATACTCCAGTGAAAATGTGGCGTGTATTAAGAAATCTTTGAACACAAATGAGTGTAAATGATAAGTTGGTTAAATTTCAAACAAATCCATCAGTTGGCCATTATAAGTGACCAATTGCAACGAAACTTTGTGTAGGTAGTTATCATGGAGACAAAGTTTGATATTGCATATGGGATGACTAGGATCAAAGCTAAGGTTACCATAACTGATTTGTGAAAAAAAAACTTGAGACAGGCATGATATATTGCAATGACATTTTGGGAAATAAATTGGTAGCTTGTTTGGAGTGGGAGCTTGGGATTGCTATTTGTTAACAAGGGTCAAAGTCAAGGTCACTGTTATTAAAAGTAGGAAAACAGTTAAAATGGACCCATTGAAATGAAATTTGGTGTGTTTGTTACTAAGCTTGTAAGGTTTTGTTTGTTTGTTTGTTTTGGGTTTAACGCCGTTTTTCAACAGTATTTCAGTCATGTAACGGCGGGCAGTTAACCTAACCAGTGTTCCTGGATTCTGTACCAGTACAAACCTGTTCTCCGCAAGTAACTGCCAACTTCCCCACATGAATCAGAGGTGGAGGACTAATGATTTCAGACACAATGTCGTTTATCAAATAGTCACGGAGAACATACGCCCCGCCCGAGGATCGAACTCACAACCCCGCGATCCGTAGACCGACGCTCTACCTACTGAGCTAAGCGGGCGGGCTTAAGCTTGTAAGGAGACAAAGTTTATTACAATATAGGGTAATAGGATCAAGGTCAACATTACTCAAAGTAGAAAAAAAAATGTTTCTGCTTAATAACTTACAGAAGAAGGAACTTTGAATTGCATAACAGGTCACTGGGGTCAAGGTCAATGTTACTAAAAATAGAAAAACAGCTTCCACTCAATAAGTTGAATGTGGAGTGACTTATGGTAATTATAATTGGTTGGTTTGTAGCTTGTATGGAGACAAAGTTTTGGATTGCATATGGCCTCACTATTATCAAGGTCAAGGTCCCCATTTCTTAAAATAGCAAAACTTACTTTTTTTCATGTACAGCCCCAGTGTGTTCCATTTCAGAAGGTATTTCTGTGCTTGCTATATCTGTACTTAAAAATATTGTGATAGGATACAGCCAAATATGTATAACAGAAATTATCATTTCTTAAACAGAAGATTATAAGTGTGATGCAGCTTTCGTAGAATTTCTGTGTTTCTTGTTTTGGTTTTAAACTAGTGTTATATAAAGTATAGGAGATATTAAACATAATTGTGATAGAAAGAAAACAGCATGCGAGTCTTTCCACATTGAAACAAGATGAATGACATAATAAAATGTAAGGCTTTCTGAAAGGCACTCATTTGATATCCACTGCATATTTTTAATTTAAATTTCAGTGAATGTTTTTACCAGAGAGCAATGGCAAACCGTTTATACTTTCTGACGATCAGTTTGAATACAGGTGAGCAGGGCGGAATTGACTTACCTGGAATGGTGGACAAGGTCAGGAATCTGTTGTGTAACTACTCCTCAGTAACAACGTGTGTCCACAAGTTTAAGGTGTGTATCTTCATTCTCAACCTCTAGCCTGCTGTCGGCAGTGGATCAGTGCAGACCATGATCAGCAGGCACATCTGTGCAGGCTGATTATGTGGTCTGCATTGTTCGCTATTCAGTCAGTAAATTTTCAATGATCACCCCTTCAAATAGTAAATGGTACTGCCCAAATTGAATGATAGACCAGTTCATTAGAAATTTAGCAGGGTAAGGGTTAATTACGATGTCCCTTCTTATACATAACACAGCATGTGCATGTGTAGGTGTTCTTTAGCAAGTACAGTAAAATATTTTGCTAATTCACAAACCCCTCATGTCTTCGAAAAGAAAAACTCTTGAAATGTGTTATTATTGTTATAAACAGCCCATTATGTCATACAGATTGGTCGTATGTCATGAATATTCTACCTGAAAGAACCAAATCCAATTTTAGATATACAATGTATACTTTATCATAAAGTTATCATGACATCACCATGTATTATCATGACATCACCATGTATTAGGGGTTCTAACTGACCAATCAGAGAGCTGCATTTTCGAGTACCTGCCAGTTTCCACTTTGGTATAACCAAGTATATTTTAAATTAACAAATAGTTACTTCAGAAATAAATATCACACTATTTTAGCAATCAAATTAAGATTTTTCACTGTACATGCCCCAGATGATGCTACAAACAAGAAAACTTTGAAGTTTCATTGAAATTTTATATGGATTTATTACCTTTATTTTAGTTATAAATTTGAGATTTTACACAGAGAATCTATGATAAAGTCCGAGTAAAATGTAATGAATACCCAAGTGAAATTTGTATCATTCCGCAATGTTTCGGACAAAATTATGAATAGCACTCTTGTCAGCATGATTTTGATACAAGGTATTGTAACTTCCTTTTAGATAAATAACTAAAGACTTGTTCAAGTGATTTAGATAGAAGCTGCGTTTTTCCAAATGATTTTGTAGCTGTTTCTAGTTCTTTTACCACATATGTTAGAATTGGTCAATAAAATGATCTTTTAGTATAAACAGTACAGTAAATTAAAAGTCATCAAAAATGCGAATCATTGTAAAGAGACAGTCGAGAGACAGTCATGCTTTTGTTATTAAAATTAGGTGGATGACTGAAATTTTTTCTCAGTTTTGACCAAATACTGCTAGAATACCAAAAAATGGTCATCTTAAAACATTACAGGGGAAAAAACTGTGAATATTTACTATGTCTTTATCCCAGAATAACAACTTTATTATGCCCCCCTTCGAAGAAGGTGGGGTATATTGTTTTTGCAGATGTCAGTAGGTCTGTATGTCATTCAGTCAGTTCGTAGACCTATCGGTTTCCGGATGATAACTCAAGAACACTCGAGCCTAGGATCATGAAAGTTTATAGGGAGGTCGGTCATGACCAGCAGATGACCCTTAATAATTTTGAGGTCAGTTGGTCAAAGATCAAGGGCACAATGACCCAGAACAGTTAAACAGTTTCCAGATGATAACTCAACGCATAGGCCTAGGATCATGAAAGTTGATAGGGAGGTTGGTCATGACCAGTAGATGACCCCTATTGCTTTTGAGATCAGTAGGTCAGAGGTCAAGGTCACAGTGAGCCGGAACAGTTAAATGGTTTCCGGATGATAACTCAAGAATGCTTGGGCCTAGTAACATGAAAGTTGATAAGAAGGTTGGCCATGACCAGCAGATGACCCCTACTGATTTTGAGGTCAGTAGGTCATAGGTCAAGGTCACAGTGACCAGGAACAGTTAAACAGTTTCTAAACTTTAACTTAAGAGCACTTGGGCCTAGGATCACAAATCATTGTTGATCATGACCAGCAGCTGACCCCTATTGATTCTGAGGTCAGTAGGTCAAAGGTCAAGGTCCCAGTGACTCGGAACAGTTAAACGGTTTCTGGATGATAACTGAAAAACACTTGAGCCTAGGATCATAAAAGTTGACAGCAGATGACCCCTATTGATTTTGAGATCAGTAGGTCAAAGGTCAAGGTCACATTGCCCTGAAACAGTAGACATTTTTTGGCCAGATAAATAGAGAATGCATGGTCAAAGATCACAATTGAAGGTAAATGACCCATGAATAATTACTATTGATTTGAGGTCTATGGAATGATATTTAGGTAAATATTACACAATGCCTGCTGACTGTTACAATTTACTCACTGACACTCCCATTGTGCTTACTGGTATAGTAATCATGCATACTGGCACCTTTAACACGCCTGTTGACAATGATACTACGCTTGTTGACAATGATACCATGCTTGCTGACAATGATACCATGCGTGCTTGAAGTTACAACTTCTTTGCTGCTTAGACCCTGATGTCTATATCATAATTTCATTTGGCAAAATGACAGTGCCGTGTACCGTATTGGAATATTTCAACATGTTATGGTTATACTGGTTAATCTGTTATGCATCCAAGAACAAAATTCACGAAGTGATCAACCAGTAAGGAAAATATAATCAGGCACTAGGCAAAATAGGAGTAAGCATAATGTCATTTCAAAAGCATATGTCACATTTTGATAACAGGGGGCGCTATGTTCAAGTGGTCGTGTTAATTTTTCCGTACTTTGAATAATTATTTGCCGGAAAGATTATCGAGGATATCCGAATATGTATAGAGATCTAACAATAGTTACTTCCCCTTTTTGCAAATCACTGTTTGTCTTAACTTTATTATCCCCCGCTGATGAAATCGGGAGCGGGTATTGAAATGGCGTTGTCCGTCCGTCAGTCCGTCCGTCCGCAGCCATTTCTCAGTAACTAGCAGGTAGAATTTCATGAAACTTGAAATAAACATGAACCAACATACTGCGATGATGCCCATCAAGCTTTTTTTTAGATTTGTCAATTTCCCTTAGAGTTATTGCCCATGATTAATGAAAAATGCCCAAAAATGTCCGTCCGCAGCCATTTCTCAGTAACTATCAGGTAGAATTTCATAAAACTTGACATAAACATACACCAGCATACTGCGATGATGCCCGTCAATTTTTTTATCGGATTGGTCAATTTTCCTTAGAGTTATTGCCCTTGATTTAATGAAAAATCTACATCTGCAGCCATTTCTCAGTAACAAGCTGGTAGAATTTCATGAAACTTGAAATAAATATGAACCAACATACTTCGATGATGCCGTTCATTTTTTTTTTTCAATTGGTCAATTTTCCTTAGAGTTATTGGCCTTTAATTGTTTAAAAATCTACAGATTTGTACATAACAAACCAACCCATTGGTAGAATTTCATTAAACTTCTTTCATTCTTTTCCATGAACATTTAGTATAAACATGTGAAGTTTTGTACCCACACCTGGTCACCACCTTGCCTTGGTCACACACCCTCCCCCTCTCACCCCCACACCCCTCCAAAAAAAGTCATTCCTTTTTTTTTTTTTTTTTCAAACCTTCCATGAATATTTATTATCATGCAGAGTTGTACCATTCCCCCACCTCACTCTCCACTTGGTCTTGCCCACCACACCGATCATACGTCCCCATCCCCCACCCATTTTTTTTTTTTTTTTTAATTTTTAATTTTCCATCAATATTTATAATCAACAGGTGAAATTTTGCACCCTTACCCGGTCACCCCCCCCCCCCCCCCCCCCCCCCCCCCCCCCCCCCCCCCCAAAAAAACATTCATTTTCTGTTAAAATGATTTTGACGAAATTATTTGCTTCTTAGTAACAACCTTAACTTTTTGCTAGAAATATTTTTTTGCCATTCCTCGCCTCAAGCCCTTTCGGCGGGGGATACCAATTCATCAAATGTGCTTGTTTATTTTTAATGTTGCGTTTATTTACAAGTGACGTGTTATAGAAATGGAAGACTTACAGTTTGAAATTCCTGAGATTTCACAAATTAAACTGGCTGTTAAGGACAGAATTTTGCAGATTGCTAATAATGTGTCAAACTGTCATTTCGAACATGTAGAATATGAACTTGAGTCAGTGATGACTGTTTTGACACTTAGCCAAGAGCTAATTAAAATCCGGATATTCCCGTTACCTTTTGTGAAAACTACAAACTTGCGCCCCCTGGTATCAAAATGTGACATGCAATGTTGCACTTTGCATTATGCTTACTTTCAACTTGCTTAGTGGCTGAGTGCATCTTTCATATTGTGTGGTTACATCGTGTATTTTCTTCTGTGAGCATTGTAACTGTGCAATGTTGCTTATATACAGTCCCGGCATGTTGAAATATTCCAATACGGTACACGGCACTGTCATTTTGCCAAATGAAATTATGATATAGACATCAGGGTCTAAGCAGCAAAGAAGTTGTAACTTCCATCACGCATGGTATCATTGTCAGCAAGCATGGTATCATTGTCAACAAGCGTGGTATCATTGTCAACAAGCGTGTTTAAGGTGCCAGCATGCATGATTACTATACCAGTAAGCACAATGGGAGTGTCAGTGAGTAAATTGTAACAGTCAGCAGGCATTGTGTAATATTTACCTAAATATCATTCCATAGAGGTCAGTATGTCAAACATCCAGTGCACAGTGACCAAACAATTTCTGTTTCTTGTGCATTTGCTGAATGCATCAAGGGGGCATTTCGTATTCTACAAGCTCTTGTTTATCCTTAGAAGTATTTCATCGGTGCCTTTGGTTAATTATTTTTCTGTCATATTTCAGGTGACTGGTGAAGCAAAGATTGTAGCAGGTAAATGTTGAACTTGTTATAGAATAATGTTAAAGTTCCATAAGGCTTTAAATTTTATGTAGACGTCAAGCATAAATATATAGTAGGAAAAGCGATACTCTTAAATAACTGCCATGGAGTTGTACAGAAAGAGCTACAAAGGGAGGTAATCAAAGACAACCGATTCATAAAACCTACTACTATGTTCATCAGTATTCAAACATTTGTGAAACATTAGAGAAACAATTATCATACATAGGATTTAACAAGAAATTAACATATTTTATGTTAATTATAAAAAATTTGACAGCCATTTTAAACAGAAACTTTATGCATTATTGGGCAATAAAGGTAGAGAGACCGATTTTGTCAGTGTTAAGAAATTGCAAAATAATTGAAATTGTGAGATTATTATAAGAATAGTTAAAGCCACTGAATTTTAATCACTTGACCTTCACCAGTGTGGGTTTGAAATCCCCTTCGGATGTATGTACTTTTCATTTGAGTAAGCCATCCATCGGGTTTGTGGGCGGTTGATATAGCTTGTGTCTGAAATTATATCCAAGGTGGCACTTGGTGATTTCTTTCTCTTAAAAGTCTGGGAGTCATACTACAACTTTAATTAGTACCTTTATTTTCAGTATTTGATGTTTCCAACGTTATTGGACTCGAGCGTATGGTTGCTGGGCTTGCTAGACTCGGAAACATCGATGTCACTTGCAAACTTTTGAAACCCTATGAGAAGTTTGCACAAATGTTAAATGTTGATGAGGAGTTGACCAAACCATCAACAAACTGCATCACAAAGGAAAAACAGTTATTCTGGCTTGACTTTACTGTCGAGTATCAAGGTAGTTATTAAACAGTTCAGTAGGTAAAACTCTAGACTGTGAAACCAGGCTTCAAGGTAATAAAACTGAGTGAATGTAGCATTTCCATTGGTCAATTTCAAAGCTATGTACAGAAACAACCAATCAGCTGTTAGAGATTTGAGACTGGTGTCCAAACTCATTTTTAGCTTATCTGATTTTTTGAAGAAAAAAATGATGAGTTATTGTCATCACTTGATCGGCGTCAGCATCAGCATTGCCTTGTTAAGTTTTACGTTTAGGTCAGCTTTTCTCCTAAACTATCAAAGCTATTGCTTTAAAACTTGCAACACTTGTTCACCATTATTAGCTGACTCTGTACAGCAAGAAACATAACTCCATCCTGCTTTTTGCAAGAATTATGGCCCCTTTTGGACTTAGAAAATCAAATTTCTTGGTTAAGTTTTGTGTTTAGGTCAGCTTTTCTCCTAAACTATCAAAGCTATTGCTTTAAAACTTGCAACACTTGTTCACCATTATTAGCTGACTCTGTACAGCAAGAAACATAACTCCATCCTGCTTTTTGCAAGAATTATGGCCCCTTTTGGACTTAGAAAATCAAATTACTTGGTTAAGTTTTGTGTTTAGGTCAGCTTTTCTCCTAAACTATCAAAGCTATTGCTTTAAAACTTGCAACCATGTTCACCATCAAAAGCTGACTCTGTACAGCAAGAAACATAACTCCAACCCATTTTTTTGCAAGAATTATTTCCCCTTTTTAGACATAGAAAATCAAATTTCTTGGTTAAGTTTTGCGTTTAGGTCAACTTTTCTCCTTTACTGTCAAAGCTATTGCTTTAAAACTTGCAACACTTATTCACCATCAAAAGCTGACACTGCACAGCAAGTACCGTAACTCTGCATTGCTTTTTGCAAGAATTATGGCCCCTTTTGGACTTAGAAAATCATGGGTAGGTCAATATTTCTATTATACAGAGACAAAAAAATCAGATGAGCATCTCCACCCTCAAGGCGGTGCTCTTGTTATAACCTTGGGACCAGAGATCATGAAATTAAAAACTTTAGCAACTTATATTTCCTGCACTTCACTCAAAAAATCTAAAAAAACAAGTCGCTAGGGGTGGCTAATATGGGTACTCATCAGCAACTATAAATTAACTACTAGATTCATGATTGTATAAGGAAATATTAAAAGCAAATTAGTCTAGTGATCAGTAACACTGATGGACTACAAAACCAGGGGTAGAAAGTACATACTCCCTGCACATCAAACTAAAATTACTGACATTCTAATAAAAAGCCCCAAGTATGTGTGGTTTCTACCTGGCCCACTAAAGAACCAGGGAAGCTTCTGTCACAGGAGCTTCTTCTCAAACTAAAATTACTATAGAAGCCATCTTGAGGAGTTGCCGTTAAGGGTTTACTGTTGAGAACTGAAATGAAGCTTAAATACATGATGTAACGAAATATGTCTGTTACGAATACAAAAATGTATTATCTTCCATTTAAAGAGTCATGGTTTTACTGTTTGAAAAAAAAAAGTTAGTACATCTATGAAGTGATTTTTGATAGCCCTAAATTAATGCTATAATAGGGTTATTATAACAGCAGCTTAATCTGGGATGCTGTATTCGGCTCAAATGGATTTTTGCCAGATCTGATCCCACAAGGCATGCAAGTCCAACCTTCCAAAATCCACAAGAGCCGAATACAAAATCCCAGATCTAGCTACTGTTATAATGACCCTTTTATTATATACCTCTACCTTTTTGTTTGCTGTTTTGTTATTGAAGTTTTTATGTGCGCTGTTGATAGAACTGTGCCAGGTCATCCATATTAATGAAATTAGTCTGGCAGCATATACAGTACAAGAGGTAAAATACAGAATTTAAAAGGTACAATGCAGATTTTTTTCTGCCTGTTCATATTTAGTTGTGAAATACAAGCTGTATTTTTTACAGAATTTATATAGGTATATAACAAATATTTGTATTTATCTCCAGACTTTTGACTCAACTTCATTTTTAGCTCATGTGATTTTTTAAAAACAAAATGATGAGTTATTGTCATCACTTGATTGGCGTCGGCGTTGCCTGGTTAAGTTTTATGTTTAGGTCAACTTTTCTCCTAAACTATCAAAGCTAATTGCTTTAAAACTTGCAACGCTTGTTCACCATCAATAGCTGACTCTGTACAGCAAGAAACATAACTCCATCCTGCTTTTTGCAAGAATTATACCCCTTTTGGACTTAGAAAATCAGATTTATTGGTTAAGTTTTATGTTTGTCAGCTTTTCTCCTACAACCGCCTTGGTAGTCTAGTGGTAGAGCGTCCGCTTCGAGTGCGGGAGGTGGTGGGTTCGATCCCCGGCCACGTCATACCAAAGACGTAAAAAATGGTACTAGTAGCTTCCTCGCTTGGCGCTCATCATTAAGAGGGTGGTGCTAGGACTTGTCAACCCTGTGTCAGTATAATGTGACTGGGTGGGGTATCATGTCATGTGTCTACGGGGTGATATTCCAGTGAGGCAGCACTATAAAGTTGGGCATTGTGCTCACTGCTACAAGTGGACACCGTCGTTTATATGATTGAAAAATTGTTGAAAAAGACGTTAAACCCGAACATACACTCCTAAACTGTCAAAGCTATTGCTTTAAAACTTGCAACTCTTGTTCACCATCCAAAGCAGACTCTGTACAGCAAGAAACATAACTCCATCCTGCTTTTTGCAAGAATTATGGCCCCTTTTGGACTTAAAAAATATCAGATTTCTTGGTTATGTTTTATGTTTAGGTCAACTTTTCTCTTTAACGGTCAAATCTATTGCTTTAAAACTTGAAGCAGTTATTCACCATTAAAAGCTAACTCTGCACAACAAGTACCATAACTCTACATTGCTTTTTGCAAAAATTATGGCCCTTTTTGGACTTAGAAAATCATGGTAGGACAATATACAGAGACAAAAAAATCAGATGAGCGTCTGCACCCGCACGGCGGTGCTCTTGTTGTTCAGTCCATCAAGGCTTTTGGCTTTATATGATGTGTGCTGCAACTGAAAAAAAAAGTTCATTGAAGATTGAAATTAAGATTGTATCTCATATTTTAGGTAAGAGCACAGAGGAGTTGGTTAGTACATGGACAAGAGAGGCGAAATTTGCGCTGGAAGCGCGCAAGTCTGGTGTTAATCTGGAGCTGTTCAAAGTTGTTGGTGAAAGAAAGGTACATGCATATTGTTTTATTGTAAATGAAGTTCATACTACATACTTGTAGATATGCATTACTAAAACCAAAGAAATTACTGTGAAATCTTTAATATTTGTGGAGGACTAACTTTTTAGCTCACCTGTCACGTAGTGACAAGGTGAGCTTTTGTGACCGCTTGATGTGTATTGTGTGTCAACAATTTGTAAAAACAATTTCTTCTTCAGAACCACTCATCAGATTTACACCAAACTTCACAGGAATGATGCTTGGGTGGTCCCCTTTCAAAATTGCCCAAAGAATTTAATTCCATGCAGAACTCTGGTTGCCATGGCAACCGAAAGGAAAAACTTTGAAAAGTCATTCAAAATCTTTGATTGAAAGAAATACTTACTGAAAATTCACCATTTGAATACTGTGAAATCATTTAATTTTGTAGGCACAAATTTTCATGTCCTTGATCAAAATGGCTATTTCATAGGGATGTAAAAATGTGGTTTTCACTTTCGGGACATAAAATGAATGGGAATTTTTCTGTTTTGATTGAAATGAATTTATGGATTGACTTAACCGTGAAATCCACAGAAATTAGTCAGTTGTAATTGATTGAATAGTAATCTTGATTTTTTAATATTGTATATTAAAAGGCTGCAATTTCATGTGTGTATGTGTAATGAATCCTTATACTATAATAATTGTTGTCTGCTAAAATTGTCTAATAACTTTTTTTTTGAACTTTCACAAGTTAATCTTCATGTTTTACATATTAAAAATGTGTAAGTTATCTTTTACAGTACAGTTGAACGTGTTAGACTGTGTTTTTGTGAATAGCGTACAATGTTTGGAATTTTGACACTTCTGGCAGTTATTGAAATGAAGAGTGAATTCTTACACAAGTCGATAATTTGCACTTTTTCTATTAAATGAAAACATGAGAACTTCTCTTAATGTGTTTGTTTTAAAATTTTGTACTTGGTTTCCTGTAGGTACATGTGTTCATTGCAATGGAACCAGATGAACTAGATACATTGACATTTAATCTCCCTGTTATGAAGGAGAATGGAAATGGTGTCACCATCGTCTGTCAAGCTATACAGTGTTTAGACGATTATTCTTCACGCGTATCATCTGAAACTTTGTAGGAAGACATGAAGAGGATGGCTTACAACATCAGCTTATATTTAACAGATAGGATTTTGTTCCTCCGTGAATCTTGGAAAGGATTATAGATAGCACTCTGTTAGTTCCAATGGTTCATAAAAAAACACTGGTGCTGGTTGTATATCATATATAACTGTATCATCATCATCATCATCGTGATAATCATCATCTTCATCATTGTGACTAAGGTGGTTAACTTCTTTCACTGCCATGGGTTTGAAAATATGGTTTATATGTACAGATTTATCATATATGAGAAGATCTGTTGCTGTATCAAGGTGCCTGCCTGGTTCCTGAAATAATCTCCCACTCCCACTCACCTGGACTATTTGTCAGCATTATAGCTCTACAGCACCTATAGTTTGCTTGCTTAGCTCAACAGAGAGTGCAGATCTACAGATTGCAGAGGCTTGAGTTCGATCCTTGGGCTAGGTGTATGTTCTCTGTGATGTTTGATAAAAGACATTGGAAGTTACTCACAAATAACAGGTGAGGTTAGTACTGGAACAGAATCCAGGAACACTGGTTAGGTTAATTGCTTGCCATTACAAAACTGAAATATTGTTGAATTTTAACAACTGGATTATCAGATCAACATTCTATAACTGGCTTTTACAGATAATTTAAAGCGTTTTTTCTCTATTCCTTATCCTGTTGTGAGATTTACATTTTATATCAAACTAAGTGCAATAAAGATATTCATGTTTTTCATCCAGTATTTGAACACATATTCTGACAAAGTACTCTCATTAATTTTATATGTTGTGAATTCCATCAAAACAGTTTATACAGTTTTGTCTCAGCTAAATGTCTACCTCTTTCACATCATGAGGAGCTACATTTGTATTTGTGTAATAAACATGATAAAAGAATTTGTTGTCATCAATGTAGATTTGATGAAGTTCATGTATTTCAGAATTTAATTGTTAAAAAGGTACTAATCATATGAGCCGTGCCATGAGAAAACCAACATAGTGGGTGTGCGACCAGCATGGATCCAGACCAGCCTGCGCATCCGCGCAGTCTGGTCAGGCTCCATGCTGTTCGCTTTTAAAGCCTATTGGGATTGGAGAAACTGTTAGCGAACAGCATGGATCCTGACCTGACTGCGCGGATGCGCAGGCTGGTCTGGATCCATGCTGGTCGCAAAGCCACTATGTTGGTTTTCCCATGGCACGGCTCATATTGCTATTTAAGAAAAATATATCCCAAACAGTGTTTTGTCATTGAATAAAATCATTTTGTGGAGTTCAGATGCAAAGGAATTATGTAATAATGCACATCTGAATGACAATGATTTTATAAGCTCATCTATTCAAAGGATAGGTAGAGCTATTGGACTCGCCCATGCGTCGGCGTCCACATCGGCTTCTCGATTTGGTTAAGAATTGTATGT